>NC_045435.1:190427954-190488389 GCF_002776525.5 Piliocolobus tephrosceles | reverse complement strand
GCAGTCTCCTAAAATACGTCATTTGCGACCGTTAACTGTATTAAAGAATAAATAAGGACACGTTGGACACATTAGCATTGGGGATATTTTTATCCTAGGATATATTCTTCCCCATTTAACTTTCATTCCTTCTAATTTCCAAACTTAGATCTCTAGAATGAAAACGTCTAGTCTTCTTTTGCTCAGAATACGAAGCAATAATTATCCCACCTTGTTTCCACAGTAGCAGCCCGTGTCTCATATTTGCATACTTTTATTTCTAAACACTAAAATGCAAAAGAGAGAAAACAGAGTCATGCAAGAGAACCAGATGGGAATAGGACTCCAGTCACTCTCTGAACAAGACATCGTCTCTTCCCCATACAACATGTTCCATGTGCCAGAGGGACAGTCTCCTTGTTGGGAACTGATTGTATGTATGTTCACTCTTGCAGAAATTAACCTCCAAGAAGCCTGGCAGACTGCCAGCGACCCCAGGCTCTGGGGATGAGAGTCAGGGTCAAGGGCTTCTTTAGGGACTCAATCCAAGAGCCTGACATTCACAGCAGTTTTCCTGCTTGAAAGATCTCTCTGCGTGAGCTCTGCATAAGCGGACATGGGAGTACAGAGCGAGGCGCAGAGATGACAAACTCTTCTAATGAGGTCACCCCGCCAGCACTGCAAGGGCATCTTCTTTGCATTCATGCACATCCAATAGGCTTGCAAATAAAAGCATCGCTCTCCTGGAGCTACAGAGTGGGAGTCCTTTGGGGGCAAAACGTAAACCTAGCACCTGCCACGTAATAATCTGTGCTTCAGAGGATCAGCCCCCAATCTAGATGATCCCCGGCAATTTAAGTTCCCTCTAATTGAGCTCATAAAAACTATTTTAGCTTAATTAATTGGATCCAGGTAACTTGTACATAAAGCCTGAACACACACAGAAAATTAAAATATGCCTAAAGTGGTATCGTCTTTAATCCCTGTTGAGCAGGTTAAAGAAATTCGGACTTTGGGTGTTTTCCTCTCGGAAGTCCCCTGTCTCTCACTAGAGAGCCAGCTGTTTTCCTTTCTCCTTCTTTCTCTTTCCTTTGCCTATTAAACCTCTGCTCCTAAACTCCTTATGTGTGTCTGTGTCCTAAATGTTCCTGATACAAGACAATAAACCCCAGGTGTTTACCCCAGACAACAGCCGCTTCATATTGGGGACCTCCTCCGGGATCCCAAGGTTCAATATTCACCGAAACGCCACATCTGGTGGAGGCAAACCAGTGTTAGAAACCGTCAGAACGGCTGACAGCAATCAGACTCCAAACGCTGCTGCAGATAGAACCACACATGGACACGCCTTTCTTCCAAGGACCCTTAGATCAACCCCAGGAGGAGCCCTAGCTTCTATTCCACACACAATGCCCCTTTTCAGCAAGAAGTAGCCGGACACCCCCTAACAACAGTTTATCCAACACCCCCTAACAACAGTTAGGGTTACCACTCCAGAGGCGGGAATGATACAGGAGTTAAGAAGAAATTACTTAGGCAGATAGTGAGGGTATGGAAGTCTTCGGTGAGATTCTCCTTTGGATGAAAAGCAGCCCCCAATTATTTTTCTTTCTGACACAGAGCTGCCTATAATAAAAATCAAGCTGCAGACACAGATGCTGTCAGCTGTGCCAATCACATTCAAGATGGCGGCTCCCTCCTCCCTTCTCTGCCACCACGTGTACAGGAAGGAGCAGACAAGATAGCACCGGTCAAAGGGAAAGTTCATTTGCATAATGAGATTAGGGTGGGGCAGCCAGCCTTCCCTGCGCAGTATGTAAACATCACACCTGATGGAACCAGTCTGTGAGCCCTGTGTAAATCAGACACCACCTCCGCAAGCCAGACCGTAAAATCCGGCACATCCACCACGAGCTGGTCTTTCCTTGTCGAAGTCCTCCTTGCTCACTAGAGAGAGAGCTGTTTTCCTTTCTCTTTCTTTATCTTTTGCCTATTAAACCTCCACTCAAAAAAAAAAAACAAAAGACAGAAATGTGGACTTTATCATGAAAGCGGTAGCCATTTGGATTTTAATCAGCGGAATGACTGAATTCCTACCACACGCTAGGGGAAACTGAAAATAGTGTCTCCTCCAAAAAGGATGCAAATCTCTGTTGCAAAAATTTCTACAGGATCGTTGTGGGTAGGGGGTAACAATAAATCTACAATATTGCAAGGCCTTCACCTACTCTCCTCTCCACACACACCACTCACTCACTCATCTTCATCCCTCACGTCTGACAGTTGCCACATAGCTTTTACACGATGGGCACTCAGATGCAGATAAGCTAAGTCACTACCCCAAGTCACGTAGTTAATTACTGCCTAAACCAGGACTGTACTGCCTGTGTGCCCCAGCCGCCACCTGGGGTAACCTCATTACCAAGCTGATTGATGTGTATGTCCCTGGTGATAAAGTGATGCGTTCCAAGTGAAAGGCAGCACAAAACAATTTTAAAAAACAAAAACACCAAACACTCAGGTGTTCGTTTCCAGGCTTACTCTCTTTAAACATGACTGTGGAAAATGGTTTGTTTGCTTTTTTTTTATTTTCATACCTCTACCATTTCATTTCAGATGTTGGCAAGAATCAGAGGGCATTTTTAAAGCTGAGAAGTTCTTGGCTGTGTGTAATGGACCACCTTGAAACAAAAAAACCCACTACAGTCTCAATCCCTCTCCCTCTACTCCCCCTACTCCTCTCCCCTCTTCCCTCACCCCACCCCCACCCCATACAGGAGACCAGAGACCTTTCACATAGCTGAGGGAGTTTGGAAGGGAAAAGAGGTAAGTCAGCTGACTTTTAGGTGCCTTTCACATTTCCCTCTCAATAAATCTAAGTGAAGAAGCTGTCCTTGTAGGCTCACGGCCCACAGGGTGACCTGCTAATGCGGCCAGTCTCGCAGACGCTCTTTAGTTAATGCAAAGTGCAAAGACTGGAGTTAACAGATACTTTGTGTTCCCACAGAGATGGATCACTTGGTGATACACTGACTTTCCATCTGTAAAGTAGAGGAGAGCAACACTGAACACCTTCGTGGAAGGAAGGTATCAATTAGTAAACAAGCATTTTTGGTGCACTTACCAAGTGCTTAGCCCTGTGCACGGGGACAACCAATAAGAATAAAGAGAGGAGGGCTGCTGTACAGGCTCTTGGTCAAGCCGCAGCGCATTCACTCACTGTGTGCCCTTGGGCAAGTTGTTTCACCCTTGTAGGTATTGTTTCCTCATCTGTAAAAGAAGGACAATAATATTACCTACCTTAAAGCATTGTTGGGGGAACAGACTGAGAGAATTCATTTAAGAGTGATTTGGGGACTGAGATAATTCATTTAAGAGCAATTTGGGGCTGGGTGCGGTTGCTCACACCTGTAATCCCAGCACTTTGGGAGGCCAAAGTGGGCATCTCACCTGAGTTCAGGACCAGCTCAGCAAACATGGCAAAGCCCCGTCTCTAATAAAAATACAAAAATTATCTGGGCATGATGGTGCGCACCTACAATCCCAGCTACTAGGAGGCTAAGCAGGATGAGCAGGTGAACCACTGGAATTTGGGAGGTGGAGGTTGCAGTGAGCTGGGATCTCAGCCACTGTTTTGGGAAGCCAAGGCAGGAAGACCACTTGAGCCCAGGAGTTCAAGACCAGCCTGGGCAACGTGGTGAAATCCCATCTCTCTACACACACACACACACACACACACACACACACACATTATCTGGGTGTGGTGGCACATGCCTGTAGTCCCAATTACTTGGGAGGGTAAGGTGGGAGGATCACTTAAGCCTGGAAGGCTGAGCTTGCAGTAAGCTGAGATTGCAAGATCCTGCTACTGCACTTCAACCTGGGTGATAAGAGCAAGACCCTGTCTCATAAAAAGCAAAAAAAAAAAAAAAAAACAAAAGAAGGGGTGATTCATCAGTATATGACACAATAAGTGTATACTTCAATAAGTATTACAGAATTAAGTATATAATATAGAATTAAGTATATATTGTCAGGAATTATAAGTAATATCTGATACATGTCAATAATTGTCATTTATCTTTTTCTCAGTTTTTTTTTTAACCCTCATCAAGGATATGGGCAGGGAGGTAAGGTAGCTCTCTATAAAGATACTCTGAATAACGCAGTTCATGTCGTAGCTCCTCAGATATGGGTGCAATTAGTTTCTGAACACAGCCTCACTGTCCTAAAGGCTTCTGGGGAGAGGTTTTGGGGGCAAGTGTTCACAATTTCTGTAGTTTTAGAATAGAAACTGCTATCAGTGCAGTGGCTGTAAGCCCGCTTTCTAAATCGGTCCTTACAGAGAAACCTGCAGGTGTATTAAGGGCTTGCCACATTGAATTGCCTGCTTTTTGTCACATGGAAAGCTGGGAGTCTCCATCCTTTGGAGGAACCCCAGGGCCTGAGGGGGAGAAAGCTTCTCCTGGGGCCGAAGCAGCCAGGGTCTGATAAAAAGTTCACTCCTCCATCCCCCAAGTAGTCATAAAGAGAGTTCAGATCCAGCTCTGCCACTCCCTAAGGAAACTGGAAAACCTGAACAAGCTAATCATCCCCTCTGAACTCATTTTCCCATCTGAAAAATGGGCTTGGTATGACCTGTCTTGAAGGGTTGTTGTAAGAACCAGAGATCATATGTAATGTAAATATATGACACATGTAAACGTATGACACAATATGCTTGGCACACTGCACACACTTACTAAACAGTGACATTTGGTATCCAGATTGGAATGGTGTGTGATCATTCCTAGAGCAGAAAGGAGAGTTTCTTCATGTGAGTACTAGGAGGTCTTGATCTATACTGGCCTGGAAATGAGGAAACCTGGAGGAAATCCCAGCTCTGCCTCTGACTTGTGTGACTTTTCCCAGGTCGCTTTTCCAGCCTGAGTCTCAGAATCTCATCTGCAGATGAAGTGACTGGACAAATGGCACAGAGGCCACAAAGCTCAGAGGCTGTAACGCTGTAACGTGTGTGGTTCTGGTGCCTAGAATTCTGTTCCTGGGCTTCGTGAGTCACAGTAACATGGTCAAAAATATGTAGAGCACTTGAACCCAAGACCCAGCAATTTCATGCTCAAATCCTCACCCAGCAGAAAAGTGTGCACGAGCTCAACAGTGTGTACAGCAGCATTCATTGCAGTGCTTTGTAAAAAACGAAAGCCAGAAACCATGGAGATGTGAAGCAACATGAGAGTGCATAAACAGATTGTGCTATACTTGCCCAACAGAATACCCCACAGCACCGAGAATGAACGAACGATGCTGTACACTACCTAGTGGATGAATCACAGAAACATAACTGTGGATGAAAGTAGACAGACATAAAAGCGTACAGCCTGGGTCAGGCGCGGTGGCTCATGCCTGTAATCCCAGCACTTTGGGAGGCCGAGGTGGGTAGATCACGAGGTCAGGAGTTCAAGACCATCCTGGCTAACACAGTGAAACCCTGTCTGTACTAAAAATACAAAAATTAGCCAGGCGTGGGAGTGTTCACCTGTAGTCCTAGCTACTCGGGAGGCTGAGGCAGGAGAATTGCTTGAACCCAAGAGGCGGAGCTTGCAGTGAGCCGAGATTACACTCCAATCTGCCTGTTTGATTCCATTTATGTAAAGTTCAAAACCAGACAAAACTAATCCATGATGTTAGAAGTCGAGACGGGAGGTCTCATCGGGGCTGTTTCTGAAGGAGACAAGGGCACTGGTAAGGTGTTGTTTATTGATGTGGGAATAGGCCACACACGTTTCCTTTGAAAACACAGAGTTATACACTTAAAATTGTATGGTTATACATATATAAATATGTTATAATTTGATTAAAAAGGTTACATAAAAAGTATACATAGAACCACTTGTGGTTTCTTGGGTACACAATTTTTATTTCCTTCTATGTGCCAGACACTGTCCTGGGGGAGGGGTTGGCTGTGAATACAGACAAAGAAGAAGGCAAAACATCTGCCCTCAGGGAGATCGCAGCCTGGAGGGAAGGCTAATGAGGAAATAAAAATGACATGTGATCAGGTGCCACGAACAACTGCAGATCTGAGCAGATTATGGTGGGAACCCAGAGGAACAGAGGAGGCGACATTAGGTCTTAAAGATTGGGCAGGACAAAGAGAGCAAGAGTGCTCCACACAACCATGTGTGTAAATGCAGACTTGAGATGGGGCAGCAGGGGTTAAGAAAGGGCAAGAGTTGAGGGCAGGGAGATAGAACCTGGAGCTGAGGTCCATAAACTCTGCCATGCAGGACACCATGCAGAGCCACGGAGGGGTCTTTGGGCAGCTGTGACCTTCCAAAAGAACCCCCATCACATCAACCTACTTACTTTTATCTCCCAGTCTTATACAGAGTCTCCCTCTCCCAGCAAAGGCCACCTCCTCCACTCCTCTGCTCAATCCCATCCCTCTAGCCATGCTCCCCCTCTGTCCTGGACCTCTCCACTGCATATAAACATAGGCAATGATTTCTCCTGTCCCCCGCTCACCAAAAAAGCTTTCAGCCTCATTTCCCCCACCAACTACCACTTCGCTTCTCTCTCTTTATGGCAAAACTCCTAAAAACGTTAGGAATTCTGGCCTCTTCCGATTTCCATTCTCCCATTCTCTATTACACTCACTTCAACTGCGTTTTCACTCCTGGAACACCACCAAAACAATGGCCTCTGCTTTGCGAAGGTCATTCTTTGTCACTGGCTAACCGCATTTGTCAGTTCTCCAGTGTACACCTTGCTAGACCTATCAGCAGCCCTTGACCTGGTTAATGACTTCCTCCTCCTCTAAGCACTTCTGTTTTGGGGTCTAGGATACCAGGGCTCTCTGCAAGCTTTCCTCCAACCTTTCCTCCTATTCTTTCCCAGTCTTTGCTGGTCCCTCCTCCTCTCTGGATCTCCTTATTTTGAAGTTACCCCAAAGCTCAGTCTTTGGACATCTTCTCTATCCACCCCTGTTACCTCGGGGATTTCATGCAGTTTCATGCTTTTAAATTCCATCGATAAGCTGTTGAATCCCAATTGTCTATATCTGACACATATACCACCCTGATTTTCAGATACATATGTCCAACCGCTCGCCTGACATTTCCACTTGGATCTCTAAAGGCATCTCAGACTTTGCGTGTTCAAACCTGAACTCATGGGCTGGGCATGGTGGCGCATGCCTATAATCCCAGTGTTATGGGGTGGGGGTCCTTGCTCCCAGAGCACCCAAGATGGTGGCAGGCTGCTTCCAAAATGGCAGCAGGCCACTTCCAAGATGGTGGCAGGCTGCTTCCAAAATGGTTGTGGGCCACTTCCAAGATGGAGGCAAGCCTCGCATTCTCTGACCTGGGGTTCTTGGCCTCACGGATTCCAAGGAATGGAATCTTGGCCCATGCGGTGAGTGTTATAGCTCTATTAGAAGCCGTGGGTCACGGAAGAGAACCGTGGAACCCAGTGACTAGTGCTCAGCTCGATTAGACGAACCCAGATACTTGGCCGGGCAGGAACAATGGCGAGCCTTTAGCCTGATCAGGAGCAGCAATGGGCGCCTCGCTGGATCAGGAGCACAGCAGACACCCTGCCAGATCCAGAGGGATGGAAGTCAGCGGAGGGTCTGCCACCACAGCAAACAGCAGTGGTGGACAGCCAGCGAAAGCTCAGCTGGAGGCGTAACAAATACAGACGAGAAGATAGTGCAGTTTCAAGATTTAATAGAGTGAAAAGAGTGAAAACAGAGCTCCCATACAAAGGGAGGGGACCCCCAAGGGGGTTGCCCTTGCTGGCTCCAATGCCTGGGTTTATATCCCGATCATTGTCCCTCCCACTGTGCTCTCAGGCAATAGATGATTGGCTATTTCTTTACCTCCTGTTTTTGCCTAATTAGCATTTTAGTGAGCTCTCTTTACTATCTGATTGGTCGGGTGTGAGCTAAGTTGCAAGCCGTGTGTTTAAAGGTAGATGTAGTCACCTTTCCAGCTAGGCTTAGGGATTCTTAGTCAGCCTAAGAACTTAGTCCAGCTAGTCCTGTCTCTCACCAGCACTTTGGGAGGCCATAGCAGGTAGGAGGTCAGGAGTTTGAGACAAGCCTGGCGAACATGGTGAAACCCCGTCTCTACTAAAAATACAAAAAATCAGCCAGGTGTGGTGGTGCATGCCTGTAATCCCAGCTACTCGGGAGGCTGTGGCAGGAGAATCGCTGGAACCTGGGAGGTAGAGGTCTCAGTGAGCCGAGACTGTGCCACTGAACTCCAGCCTAGGCAACAGAGCAAGACTCCGTCTCAAAAAACAAATAAACAAACAAAAAACTGAACTCATGAGCTGTCCCTAAAACTCATTCCTCCCAGTCTTTGTCATCTTAGGAATTGTAACTTCATCCTTCCAGTTCCTCAGGCCAAAGTGGTCACCCTTGACTCCTCTCATCTATTTCATTCAGTCAACAAATCCTGTGACCTTTACCTTCAAGTTATCGAAAATCTGACCACATCTCCACCTCCAGGGCCACCACCTCATCCAAATCACTGTCAACTCTCACCTGGATTCCTGCAGTAGCCCTTCCAGTGGTCTGTCTGCTTCCACCTTTACCCCCTACTCCCAACGCAGCAGCCAGAGTGACCTCGTTACGAGATGAGCCAGACCAGGCTACTCTGCTCTCAAAACTTTCCAATCTATTTCCCATTTCACTCAGGTCTGACACTGGCTTCCGAGGCCCTCTGTGACCTTGCTCTCGTCGCCTCTCTCACCTTGGCTTCCCATCTGCCCTTCTCCAAACATACCAACCTCCTGGCTCATCCTCAAGTGGAGACCAGACAGGCTCTGACCTCAGGGCCTTTGCACTCTTCCTCCTTAAATCAGCAAGGCTCACTCTCTGACCTCCTTAAAGACTTTAATCAAATGTCCTTTCTCAGCGAGGCCCTCCTTCACCACCCTATTTAAAATCACAGCCACTCTCCCAACAGAACTCCCTAACCCCCTTCCTTGCTTTATATTTCTCCATAGCACCTCTCACCCTTCTGACATGCTCTCTATTTTACTGCCTTATCTTGTTTACTGTCTGTCTTCCCTCCCTCCACAACAAGGTAAGTTCCATGTGGGCAGGAATCCTGACTGTTTGGGCCATTGCTATACCCTCAGGATCTAGAACAGAGTCTGGTGCATACAAAGGAATGGGAGAGGTACAATCAAACCCTGCATTTGGAAAGATCATCTTGTGACTAAGGAGTGGATAAATTAATGTGGGAAAGATTAATAGCAGCTAGAAGGCTGTTTCAGTGGTACAGATGATATGCAATGAGATTTGAACTAGAAAGTGGGAGTGGGGATTAAGAGAAGAGAGTCAAGAAATATGCAGGAAGCAATGTTTTTGGGGAGAGCGGGGAACAAGTCTTGCTCTGTTGCCCAGTCTGGAGTGCAGTGGGGCAATCTCGGCTGACTGCAACCTCTACCTCCCGGGTTCAAGCGATTCTCCTGCCTCAGCCTCCTGAGTAGCTGGGATTACAGGCATCCTCCACCAGCTAATTTCTGTATTTTTAGTAGAAATGGGGTTTCACTATGTTGGCCAGGCTAGTCTCGAACTCCTGACCTCAGGTGATCCACCCACCTCGGCCTCCCAAAGTGCTGGGATTACAGGCATGAGCCACCGCAGCCGGCTGCAAATGTAAGTTATGAGTAATAAATTAAAGTGAGGGAGAGGGAAGTATCTAGCATTACTTCTAAATTTCTGGCTTAGAGGCCTGAAGGAATGATAGAGCCACCATTAACTGGAATTGGGAAGAGAGAAGGGAAGAAGGATTAGCCCATGAGTGGGGATAAACATGGGCTAATTCTATGCCTCTACCACCCAAATCACATGCACACGTGCATGCACATGCACACACACACACCCACGTGCAAACACACACCCACACACATCCATATAATGCACATTAAAATAAATGACCAGTCCCAAAATCTATGTCCCACCTGCCTAAGGCTCCAACCCCAGCAGAGCCATTCCACAGACATCTGAATCCAAAATTCTCTCATTCAGTACTTGCCTATGCAAATTAGAGCTTCATTTCAAAGTAACTGCCACACCCTCCAGATGGCCAGATTCTCTATTACTTTTTCTTTGAAGTAATAGCCTATTCAAACCTGTTTAATTCAGCATCCCTTTGTCAGGCCTTTGCATTCTGCATGAACAAAGGTTTATGATACGTCCTTCCAGCCGTCTTTGAATTACTCAGTAGCCTATTTAGCTTAGCAAACATTTGCTTCTGTTTCACATGGACTTTGGGCCACTAGACTGTACAGGATTCCGCTTTGTTCATGACACACAATGAAATTTTCAATCACTCAGTCTCATGATGCCTTGGGACTCCTAAATATCTAAGTCAGGGATTTGAGACCTTTGGTACTTACGGTTTTTAATGGGTGATGATAATGATTGTATATAATTGTGCTTATTCCTAGAGGCTTTTCACAAAGTTATTGTAATTTATTTGGGGACGATGGCTATTGGTCATGAATTAAATTGGATTTCTTAGTATGAAGGCAAGGTGGCCATATGTGGTCTTGACGGTGGTGGCATGCACAAGGGCCCATGTCACGGGGTAAGCGAGAAATGAAAACCAACCCAGGTCTGCTTGCCAAGCTGTGCTCCCATGGGGCTATCACCTAGAACAGGTCTGTTTTTCAAATTCCCACAAAGGTGTGGTGTGCGCTGCTGCTGACCGTGCATCATGCTGCTGAGTGGTGGGATATAAGAGGGGATGGAACAGGCGTGTCATGAGCAGCTTTCCAAGGGCCAATGAGCACAAGCCTGGACATGGATGATGGACATTGACCATTATTCTTTGAAACAGCTTGGCTTCTCATGCCATGTTCTTAAACACCCACAAACAGCAAAATTCTTCATGATGAATGAATAAAAATAGAATAAGTGGCCGTAGAGAGTGATTGTACCAAATTCTTCACCGTCTTTGGGAACCTTTCAGTTGGGGCTTTTAGCCACGGGTCACCTGGCTTTGTACCATACACTGAATTTCTTGGTGCACATAGTTGCTTAGAAAATAAGTGGCACTTCCTTTGACTAGGACAAGGCCAATTGGCCAACCAAGAGCTCTTGTCTTCCAACAAAAGGATCTAAAAAGATCATCATAACTGCCTGGCGTTCTTGCTTCCATTCTCTCCTCCATGTGCTCGGAGACACTGTTGATCAATCTTAGTACCCTTTCCCTTTAAACGTGGATTTGGCCTCGGGACTATCTTCAACCCAGTAGCCCAAGCGGTCGCTACCATCAGCTTTGGCAAACACTTTTAACCCTAATTGACCTCCCTTGTCTGGTCCTTACCAAGTATTTGGAGTCGAACATACATACTCAGAAACAAAAAAGATATGCTAGCAGTGATGCTATATCACGAAGATCAAGCTCTAAACACAGCCACCTGCTTCAGCGTGGTAGATGTTTCCACTCCACACTCATCCCTTCCTTAACCTATGTCCAAATAGCACCTAATAGTTCAGGCAAGAATAGGCAATTCCCACTTTCTTATCAATGGATATTCCTGAAAACCACATAATAAGTGGATTTTCTTTTCTTTTCTTTTTTTTTTTGAGACAGAGTCTCCCTCTATTGCCCAGGCTGGAGTGCAGTGGCACAATCTTGGCTCACTGCAACCTCCGTCTCCTGGGTTCAAACGATCTTCCTGCCTCAGCCTTCCACGTACCTGGGACTGCAGGTGCACGCCACCATGCCTCATTAGTTTTGGTTTTGTTTATTTTGTTTTGTTTTGTTTTTTGTATTTTTAGTAGAAACGGGGTTTCACCATATTGGCCAGGGTAGTCTGGAACTCCTGACCTTGTGATCCGCCCACCTTAACCTCCCAAAGTGCTAGGATTATAGGCTGTATTTTCTTATAATAACAATAAGATACGTGGATGTTTTGTTTCTGATTAAGAAGTTGGCAGCAAATAAATCACAAAGGTGATCAGCAGTATGTCACACCAGCAAAGTTCTCTGCTGACAGCCCCTTAGGGTTAAAGTGTGAAACGTTAAAGTCCCTTCAATTGGCCTAATCATATAGACAGTGGCCTGCACTATGTATGTGGCTTAGTCATTGTAGTGCTCGCGTTCCACATAAGAGTGCCCAACTCTCCCGAATCACCAGTTTAGCCCAACTAAAACGAATCCAGGAACTTCAGTAAACGGTCATTAACTATTTAATCATTAACTATTTAATTTAAAATAATTCGATTTGCCTTCTTAGGAATTAAGAAAGCTTTGGGGGATACTTTAGATGATCCAGGCTTCTTTGGAGAAGAAAAGAGGTTGCCAAGAAATACCTGAACTATGGCTTTCTCTTTGACTTAAAGAGACAACATTGGCCGATGTTTCTTGAAGGCTGCTCTGTGCCAGGCATTGTGCCGAGGGCTCCAACAAAGAAAACCATCCGAACTCACTCCACGGAACTCAGGGCCACATTTGGTGGCACCGTGCTTTCCAAAACAGCTGCTGCATTGTTTAAATACTGGAGGAGCTCACTACAGAGTTTAACTGCATCTTGAATGTCGCCTTTTGTTTATATTTTTCTCTTTGATAGCTATTTTAATGTCTTTACTAATTTTCCTTCATTTACTTTAGACATTTGAAATATTCTTTCCAAGGACCTGGAATCTAGAGGTACTTTCGTCAGTGCTTCTCAGTCCTGATTGTACGTTAGAGTCACCTAGGGGTGTTTTAAAGCTCCTGATGCCAGGTGGCACACTCCACACT
This sequence comes from Piliocolobus tephrosceles, assembly GCF_002776525.5. Taxonomy (NCBI): domain Eukaryota; kingdom Metazoa; phylum Chordata; class Mammalia; order Primates; family Cercopithecidae; genus Piliocolobus; species Piliocolobus tephrosceles. The sequence continues at coordinate 190,475,643 of NC_045435.1, read as the reverse complement.
AGTTACATCGGTGCCTTGGGGGTGGGACCCAGACATTGGTAATTTTTAAAGCTCCCCAGGTACTTCCAATGTGCCAGGTTGAACACCACTGCCACTCTTTTCCCTAAGCAGAGGCAGGCAGGCGTCCCTCCCGGCTGCTCAGTAAACACTTGTCATGCCAGAAGCAAACCTCTCAGTGCTATTCTATTGAGTCAGCTCAGATCTCTAGGAAGAGCAGCCATTTTTCCCAACTAAAAGTGATTCTAGTTCCCAGATCAGCTAATGTGGAAATCAGGTAACAAAAGAAAAGCCTTCGTGGATGTTGCCTATTCTTGACTTCCAAAAGCCGCCACACTCCGTTTGGGGTCCGTTTTCTCGGCACTTGATGAAACCTGAGACTGCCTGGACAACAAGCACTTCACCCACACCAAGACCTCACTCTCAAGGTCTCAGAAAGAAAGTCTGGGATAAGTATGAGTCCAGATTCCATTCCAGATTCCCTTATGTGTTAGTTTATAGGGCTGCTATAACAAAGTACCACAAACTTGGTGCCTGAAAACAACAGATATCTGTTCATCTCCAAAATCTATTCCGTTCTGGAGGCTGGAAGTCCAAAGTCAAGGTGTCGGCAGGGCCATGCCACCTCTGAAGGCTCTAGGGGAGAATCCTTTCCCTGGCGCTTCCCAGCTTCTGGTGGTGGCCATGGATCCTTGTCTCTCCTGCGCTTTTAGCTGCATCACGCCAGTCGCTGCCTGTGTTGTCACATGGCCTTTTCCCCTGTGTCTCTGTGTCTCTCTCTCCTTATGAGGACACCAAGCTTTGCATTTAGGGTCTACCCTAATCCTGTATCACCTCATCTTCACTTGATTGCATATGTAAAGGCCCTATTTCCAAGCAAGGTCACATTCACAGCTTCCAGGAGGATATGGATCTTGTGGGGACACATTCAACCCAGTACACCTCATAAACCACCTGCAGGGATTCTTAACCTCCATCCCTGGGGGCAGATAATGGAGACATTTATACCTGTCTATCTGCTAATCTATTTAGATACGTAATCCTTCTCTAGAATACCAGAAAGAAAGCCACCTGCCCATAGTCAAAAGAAAATGACATAGCTAATTAGGTTGCCTTTTTTAATGTTTTTAAGACCAAGAGAGATGAAAAAGACACTATGTTTGTGGGGTTGTTGGTTTTTTTTTTTCAGATTTTATTCCACATTTTTAACATTAAGCTCACTTTATGCCTGTTTAGAAAGAGCAAACATAGTATTTAAAGTGTAATCAGCCAGACAGGGTGGCTCACACCTGTAATCCCAGCACTTTGAGAGGCCAAGGCAGGCGGATCCACTTGAGGCCAGGAGTTCGAGACTAGACTAGACATCATGGTGAAACCTCGTCTCTACTACAACTACGAAAATCAGCCGGGGATGGTAGTGCGCACCTGTGGTCCCAGCTACTCGGAAGGCTGAGGCAGGAGAATCACTGGAACCCGGGAGGCAGAGGTTGCAGTGAGCTGAGATTGCACCATTGCACTCCAGCCTGGGAGACACAGCAAGACTCCATCTCTAAATAAATAAACAAATGTAATCAACTAATATTTTTCTCCTAAAGAAGCTTGATAGATTATCACTCACACACACACACACACACACACACACACACAGAGAACTGAAAATTCCTTCTTTTATTTTTCCAATTTAGCACTGTAACTTAACATTTGTAACTATTAATTTAGATGGTCCCAGGAAGCACAAAAAGGAGCCCAGGCTGATGGTCCAATTCTGTAGGAATTCCTATGAGACGATCATTTAACACCAGTCTCTCTCACTTCTTCCCAACTTTCTTGTACAAAATCCGAGACAGGTTTTAGGCAGGTCTGTTGCTTGTGTTACTCTTCAGACCCAGGCCCTAGGTGTATTTCCAAAATTAAGCCATGCTGGGCTTTGAGGAATAAGAAGAGGCATTTGTTTAAACTGCCCGAGTCCCTGGGGTCCCTGGGCTGACCTAGAGGTTTGGGTTGGGAAATTCACTATTCCCATTTCCATTTTTTCCTGTGGTTTAAGCTGTTTCCTTGGAGATGTCACAGCCCATCCGTGCTTCCTTCTGTGAAATGAGGCCTGTGACCATTGGCTGTGTACCATTAGGGCAGCCAGAGGAGTAGCCAGGAGATGTGAACTCATTCTCACCCTCAAGTTACACTGACTCTGCGCCTAGAAAGGCAGCAGGCAGTAGTAGCAGATCAGTCATGGAAGGCAACGAGGAGCTGAAAACAAAGATGTCCCTCTGGAGTTGGACTGCCTAGGTTCAAATCTTAGGTTCATTCTGGAGAGACAAGATAGTAACTTCTCTAAGCCTGTTTGCCTCTCTGTAAAATAAGGTTAACAGTGCCTGCCGCTTAGAGTTACACAGAAGTACTGCGATAGTGAAGGTCGCAAGTGCCTGGAACATAGTAGGCATTCAGTAAGGCTAGGCCTCATGAACAGGAGTTTCAACTCTGCTGAATGTTCATGGTTGCCTGGATCAGACTCTTAAGAAGGCATGTTCAGGCTTAATGGGAAGGAACGTCCTGATAGATTACTGATGTCTGCCCTGGGTGGTTTTACTGGAGTCACATATTTGCCATTTCTGCAAGCACCATATTGAATCACATTTTTCTTCCCAAGACCCCCTTCCAAGCCCCTTGTATGGTAGACGCACCTTTGCATGGTAGACATGCCTGACAGCAATAACTTCCGAAGCATACACAGAGAATGGCTCTGTATGGCAGACACACTTAAATACGTGTTCAGAGTTCTGAGTGTGGCCAACCCAGAGAGCCATTCCTTACCTATGAGGAACATCCGAGCCCCCGGCCGTCCAGTGGAATGTGGACCACACAGGGGACCGAAGCTCTTTGTTTTGGGTTAAATGGAGGTTGCCAGGTGGAGGTCAGTAGGGGGAGCGTATGAGGTGAAAATGTTGCATAAACTGCCTGCTTCCTGGGGGCAGTGGCCGTTCTGTTCAGCCTCTGCCGCCACTGCACCGGCCCGTGTGTAATTCCCCCTGGTAAAACCATGTGCCCCATTCGCTGGTGCTGGGTCTCTTTTTTGGTTTGTCAAGGCTGGTGCTGTCCCTGTTGATGTTAACAGGGGTCCAGTATAACAGTATCCCCTTTTGTAAATCCTTGCTCTGAAACTCACGACATCGATGTGCCACCCTGAAGCAAAAACCTAGATGGTCCAAAGCTGAACAACTAGAGGCAGGATGCTAGAGAGGAGAGAGCCACAGCTAGTCCCAGCTTCTGTGACAACTCAGTCATAACCCTGAGCAGAAGCCAGCCCCTCTCTGACCCTCAGCCCCCTTATCCTTAAAACAGCAATGATCACCTCAGCTATGGGGTTCTGAAGCTCAAACAGTGTAAGACATCAGAACATGCTGTATAAAAAGTTGTTTCGCAGGAGTAGGGAAGCAGAGAATGAAATTGTACTAACCTATCAAAAGTCTAACCAAATATCAAAATATATGTGGTCAGTTATACTCAATTTGTCAGTATCTTCCCCAAATTTCAGCCAAACTTCCTTCGTACTTCTGTTTCCCCTCTCTGTGTAAGATGCCTCTACTCCCATCCTGGGATGAGTACTCAACTGGAAATGAGCCTCTGCTTTACCTTTTATAACCAGTTCCTAGCCAGAGGCTTGTGGAAACTTCCAGGGTGTCACCACCTTATTTAACTAGAAGTAAGACTTTAGCCATGCTGCTCATTGAAAGCTAAACGCTGTTGAGATAAGTGCGGCTCCAGACCCAACCTCCTAACCTAAGCCTCTAGACCAGTGTGAACCAAAGCCAAGAATTCCAAGCACTGCCCTTCCCACCACACCATTTTCAATTGCCATGACCACAGCTGTGTGATTTGGGGTACGTCTCTTCCGCTGTCTAGGCCCCAGATCCTCCATTAGCCTGGAGCCTGTACCTGGAATAGGGAGAAGCAGCCCAGGAGAGTCTGAGCCGCAGAGGATTGCTACGTCACGTACAGCTGGGGAGCCCACTGAGCCAGGAGGAGCTGCAAAGAGAAGGACATAGCTAAGGTGGAAGATTCCAGAAGGACCCTCAAGCCTACAGTGCCTGCAAGGGCCACAGGCCAGGGGTCACTCACAATCTTTAGCCACACTCAGCATCAATGTCTTTGGAGACACAAGCCCAAAATAAATAGGAAATATCCCTTAAATACAAATTCTTCACAGTCTAAGATGACGGCTTTATGTAGTTGGGTTTAATTTGGGCTGTTTATTTCAGATCTGTGGTAAGAGCGAGCTCTATAGACAGGCGGGCAGCTACGCCCCAGGGCAAGCAGGTCAGAAAGACATATCGGCCCTGGGAGGAAAAGCCAGTTCACCCTTTGAGACAGTCTGGAGGTTATTTCCGTTCTGCCTACCACACAAGTTATCCAAGGTAAAATTAGGGAAGAACTTTATGAAGAACGTGCAAATTATTAAATGTTTTCTTTTTAAACATTTTCTCTTAATTTTTAATAGGGACAGAGTCTCATTATGTTAGCCAGGCTGGTCTTGAACTCCCGGCCTTAAGCAATCCTCCTGTCTGAGCTCCCAAAGTGCTGGGATTACAGGCATGAGCCACCGCACCGGGCGGTGGCTTGGGAAAGAATTTGAGAAAGCGAAACGAAGAAGGTGTGATAGTGCCTTCCCATTGTTAGGATCGTGGGGGGAAGCTCCCTGGGGGGAGGAGCCCAAGAGGAAACTGTGCTGTTTACAGATCAGAGTCTCAGTATAGACAGTAGGCTCACCTAATGCAATAGAAGGTAAAGAAAACACTATGCCTAGCCCTCCCCAGGCAGATGGAATGAATCACATTTCCTGACTCTACGGCTTGGAGAAGAGGTGGTGGTGTTGTTATTACTGTTGTTTTAAGCTCCTAGGAGATTCTGAGATTTTGCAAGGTTGAGAACCACTCTTGGAGAATCTTATCCAGAGCTGGAGGCTGGTATTCAGGCTTTTCTGCAGGAATCTGAGAGAGGTAACCTGGAAAGAAGGGCTGGGAGTGAAGGAAGGAGGAGGGAAGGTAGCTTGGTGAGAAGAAAGAAACAACCAGAATCTGAAATGCCTGCAACACTGAGTGCCAAATTTGACCCTAGGAAAAGGTAAATCAGTGCTTTATGTTTGTGCTAGGCAAACTCAGTCTGCCAGTTCTCAGGCAGACAGTGCGCTTGGAACCATGACAAATGATACATTATGCAACCATGACATCATACCAACCTGGTGAGGCAGGTACGGATGCCCCATTTACCAGAGGAAGAGAGGGAGATCTAGAAAGGTGACATGATTTGCCTAAAGTCATCCGGGTACTTGCTGCATGAGCTAAGATTCCAGAGCAGGTCCCCTGGCTCCAGGACTAGACAGGAGCACTGGTGAGGAGGCTCAGTCTGGATTTTCGTGGAATGTTGATACAGACCTGAACTGGACACATTTTTATTAAGAATAAAAAGGATAAGACAGGCAGATTAATAAGTGCATATGACCAGGACAGTGGAGACTTCCATGAACTATCTGAGCACTTAGCAAAACCTGAGGAAGGTAAAATAAAATCAGGATCTCCAGGCCCCAAAGCTTCCTCCATCCCTTCGTGGGAGGTGAGCAAGAACTTGTGATGTTCTTACATTAGCCCTGGAGTACAAAGGCTGGAGCCAACCAAGGAGGTACTTCGGGCAGGCAGCACACCTTGGAACAAGGTGGTCCAGCACCAAAGCCTTGCTGCTGAGACTCTCAATTCCCAGCAGACCGCAGGTCTAAGAAGTACAGCCAGAAAAGGAAGGGAAAGAGGCATCACACGTTGTGGTTAGCAGGGCTGGGCACGCGCACCCCACAGGTCAGCTCTGGTGCCCAGGTCCCCTCCACGTCCTGTGTCACCACGTCCAGACTCACACCAGGAGGGCACCAGCCCACTCCTCTCCTGCGTCTTCTCCACCCGTCGCATGCACTTTCTGAGTTGGTGCCCTACTTTCTACTTTTTAACTTTATTTATTTTTTATTATGGAATATTCCAAGAACTCAGAGTCTAGAGAATTACATGTACCCACCACCAGACTTTGTCAAGTCTTAACATTCTTTTCCATATTTGCTTCAGATATTTTTTTAAGGCACAAGCCTCACAGATGCCACCGAAGTCTCCATGGACCGCCCCCTCATTTCATTTCCCTCCCTGTGTGCCCCACGGAGGCAACCGCTCTGGGGAATTCCACGTTTAGTATTCTCATACATGACTTTTTACTTTTACCACATATGTGGACATCCATAAATAACCAATAGTATTTGAGCACACGTTTAACTTAATAGAATCATTGTAAATAATATTCATATAGTATCAACTAATGTAATAATAAATTATAAACTAATATAATATAAACTAATATATTAATAAATTATAACAAATTTTATATAACAAAGAGATAACATGAAATATAACAGCAAATAAATATAATATTAATATTAATGGAATCAAACTGTTATTTGCGTTTTTTTTGCTTAATACTTTTGATGCGGGATTCATCCATGCTAATGAGAGTTCATTTATTTTGGTGTTGTTTCCAATTTTTCACTGTTACAAAAAAAACGCCATAATGAATATTCACACACATGTGTGGGTTTGCCCAGGTTACATATCTAGGAGTGGAATTTCTGGGTTGTGCGGAATGCCTAGCCTCAGCCTTATGACCCATTTTCTTTTCCGTCTCTTTGCCCATTCTTTGCTATCACAGAGATCTCCCCAGATCTAGGATGGAATCAGAAAATGCTACTCACTTCAGAGGTTTTGCCTTGGGCATGTTAAAAATCAATTTTTTTAAGAAAAAACCCACAATGTAACCTGTTGAAATGGGAGTTGATAATCACAGGCACTCAAACCATGCACGAGGGCCCACTCTGAGTCGGGCTCGGTGTCTGCTTGTGAGCACAAGCCAGGGACCCTGGCCCAGACCTGCTCAAGGAGCCAAGGAAATCAAACTGCTGAGCCTGAAGACTAGATGTCATCCCCTAGATGTAATCCCCAAAAAACCAGCTTCGTTTTGGGGCCCAATCTAAAATAGGTAACTGCTCTATCTTTTTCCCCCCTTTTTAAAATACTTAACGTCATTTTCCCTGATTTTCAAAGTAATATGTTCTCCTTATACAAATTTTAGGGCTGGACACAGTGGCTCACGCCTGTAATCCCAGAGCTTTGGGAGGCTGAGGTAGACTGATTGCTTGAGGTCAGGAGTTCGAGACCAGCCTGACCAACATGGTGAAACCCTGTCTCTACTAAAAATACAAAAATTAGCCAGGCAGGGCAGCGAGTGCCTGTAATCCCAGTTACTCTGGAGGCTGAGGCAGGATAATTGCTTGAACCAGGAGGCAGAGGTTGCAGTGAGCCGAGATTGCACCACTGCACTCTAGCCTGGGCAACAGAGTGAGACTCTGTCTCAAAAAAAAAAAAAAAAAAAAAAGAAAGTTTATACAAATATTTTTTAAATTATGTTAATCATCTTAAACAGCACTACTCAGAGACATTCACTATTAACATTTTAGGCTATTTCTTGCCAGTCTTTTTTCTTAGTGTTTTTTTCTTAAATATGTAATCTACTGTAATCTGATATTTTACCCTAATATGTATATATTTTTCCATACTACTAAAAACACTATAAACATAATTTTAATAAATCGGGATCATTCTTTCACTTAGTTTTCTATTATCTACTTATTTCTATATATTGGACATTCAGGTCATTCCTAATTTTTATTTTATTTATTTATTTATTTATTTTTGAGACAGGGTCTCTTTCTGTCACCCAGGCTGGGGTGCAGTGGCACGATCTCCTCTCACTGCAGCCTTGGCCTCCCTGGGCTGAGGTGATCCTCCCACCTCAGCCTCCCCAGTAGCTGGGACTACAGGTGCACACCACCACACCTGGCTGATTTTTGTATTTCTTGTAAACATGGAGTTTCGCGATGTTGCCCAGGCTGGTCTAATTTTTATTTTTACAGTTAAACCGCAGCGGGTATATTTGGGCATAAATCTCTGATGGCCTTCCAGGTCCCAAAGAGAGGATTCTCGAAGTGTAATTATTAGAAGGGCAAAAGACATTTTTAAAGCTTTTGACACTATTACTAAACATGTGTTCTAGAAAGAAGACCATGTTACAGGCCCATCGACAAAGTGTACAGATCATGCCTTCCCTGTCTCCCTCTACCTGTCAGCCAAATGTGATGTCTCTACACTGGGCCTCAGATGTGGAAAGGGAATTTTTATACAGCCAGCGTACCCAGCCACAGAATGCCACGTTTGGTGGAGAGGAATGTCTGGCATCCTCCCAAGCTGTGTGTATTAAGTTGCTTCCTTCCACGAGAACTAACAAGACAGCAAAATGGATGAATCATACCGTGGGAAAGTCAGACTCTAAATCCGGGTCCCTGATAGTGAAGACAGTCTAAACAGGCCACTGAGCTGGGCGCCGTGGCTCACGCCTATAATCCTAGCCCTTTGGGAGGCTGAGGTGGGTGGATTGCCTGAGCCCAGGAGTTCCAGACCAGCCCGGACAACACGGTGAAACCCGTCCCTACTAAAATACAAAGAAAATTGGCTGGGCATGGCAGTGTGCATCTGTAGTCCCAGCTACTTGGGAGGCTGAGGCAGGAGAATTGCTAGAATCTGTCTCAAAAACAAACAAAAAAGATACAAAACCTAAAGAGCTGTTGGTCGTGTTTTCTACAGCCCAGAGAAAGCCATTCTGCCATGAGGTTTAAGAGTACAAGAGGCAGACAGCAAAACATATGGGAAATGGAGAATCCAGAGGTATTTGATGGCCTCATTCTAGTTGTTCTAGGCACCTGATTCCCTCCGCACCTTTGTGGAGTTTGGACAATCTATGATTGCTTCTCCAAGTGTGGTCTGTGGACCAGCGCCCTTTCCCGAATGATGAGTTACTAGTTCGTAGTGAGGTCAGTTCAGAAACTGAGTGCTTAGTCACTTTTAGAATAATTGCTGGGACATCAAGTGAAATTTTGTTTTTCAAGTAATTCGTATTTGATTTACCAAAGTCTTGATCTACAATGGATTTGAATAATAACATTAACACTAAAAACGGTCCTTCAGCACAGATAGTTTGAGAAACACTTTTGTGAGACGCTGCTGCAGGACTACTGCATATGGTGTTATAGGCAGTGTACTGCACAACTTTAGGAGATGCAATTCTACACAGATGAAAGAGTGAACAGTTCTCCCACCACCTGAATTGTGCAGTGCACAACCTGCCCAACAGTAGACAGCCCTTTGGCCCCAGTATCCTTCCAGCAAATTTTTTGTTGTTTTGCTTAAATCGGCCAGAGTGGTTTTTTTTTTTTTTTTTTTTTTCTGTTGTTGTTGCTTTCAACCTAAGGCAATTTAAATAATACATCTTCTACTGTCCCAGTGGCCTACGGAGTCTTGCTCTGTCACCCAGGCTGGAGTGCAGTGGTGTAGTCTTGGCTCATTGCACCCTCTGCCTCCCATGTTCAAATGATTCTTCTGCCTCAGCCTCCTGAGTAGCTGGAGTTACATGCTCATATCACCACACCTGGTTAATTTTTGTATTTTTGGCAGAGGCGGGGTTTCACCATGTTGGCCAGGCTGGTCTCGAACTCCTGACCTCATGCGATCTGTCTGCATCGGCCTCCCAAAGTGCTGGGATTACAGGCGTGAGCACCGTGCCCAGCCTAGGTTTTGTGTCTTACAGCCTCAACCACCAGAAAAAGAATTATTGGTCCCAAATTCAAAATTTCCAGGGAAGGAACTTAGTGGCTGGGAGGTGGATCACTTTGGCCAAGGGATGGCACATGGAAGAAAACACCAGTTTCCTGGGAGACCACAGGAATGGAGCTGGGAGTAGTTCTTGGAAGAGGGGATGGTGCTATCGGAAAAAGTGGATGTGCCAGGCGGACTCGGTGGACTAAACAATAGGTTTCCAATTATTGGGTCTATACTTTCCTATATCTAGATTCCATTGAATACTTATTCTGAAATATATTCTTCCAAAAACAGGGTTTGTGGTTAAATAAATGTGGGGGAAACTATAGATTTTATCACTCATAGAGATTCATGAGACATTAGCATATGAAAGGCTCTGACAATTTCTTTTAAAAAGAAACATCTTCAACAATATTTGATCCAGTGTTTCCCAAGCTCATTTGATCACGGAAACCTTTTTTAATGCCACGCCTAGTAACATTCCATGGGATTAGTGTTCTAAGAACATATTTTGGGAAAGCCATTCTAGGTGATAGATGTTCTCCAGAAAGACGTGAGTCAAATTCTTGAAAATAAGAAAGCAGGCTGGGCATGGTGTCTCGCACCTGTAATCCCAGCACTTTGGGAGGCCAAGACGGGTGGATCACCTGAGGTCAGGAGTTCAAGACCAGGCTGGCCAACATGGCAAAACTCTGTCTCTACTAAAAATACAAAAAATAAGTAAATAAATAAATAAATTAGCTGGGCGTGGTGGCAGGCACCTGTAATCTCAGTTACTTGGGAGGCTGAGACAGGAGAATTGCTTGAACCCAGGAGGCAGAGGTTGCAGTGAGCCATTGCACTCCAGGTGACAGAGAAAGACTCTGTCTCAAAAAAAGAAAGAAAGAAAGAAAAGAAGGAAGGAAGGGAGGGAGGGAGGGAGGGAGGGAAGGAGGGAGGGAGGGAGGGAAGGAAAGGAAGGAAGGAAAGGAAACAAAAAGTCTTTACACAAACCAGAGAGCTAGGTATTTATAGAAACTGGTAAATTCTTTTCAAAGAGTTGTTTCATAGCATAACTTAAATGCCATCAACGCTACCAGTTTCTAGGCTCAAGAGTTTTACGTGCTCAGAGTTACGTGTCTTATTAACATGGGATACATCTCCGCAGCCCCAGACCTTCCCTATCTGGAGCATTCCTCCTCCAGGCACCCTCACAGGTTGTTCAGAAGCCTTTTCAACTGTTTTCCAATACCCTGTCCCCTTCGGGGCAAAGCACATCTTTATGCCATCATGGGGCTGGCCACTGCAGTTTGCAGAATCAACTTAATAGCACGGGGACATCTGTTCCACTCTGTGTGCTGGTGTCATAAAATTCCCCACTGGGCTGAGCAACGCAACTGAGAGCAGCGTTAACAGCACCTCGCATCTGGGGGAGCCTGGAGGCTGGGCCAGCATTAATACATGTAATGAAGGTCTCCTCCTCTCTCACACGAGATTAGAATCTTACACCAGAACTACCTGGATTAGAGGTACGACTAAAGAGCACAGTAAACTGCGCGGACATTCAGGAACAGAGCACTAATATAGGTTGGCTATTATATCTGGAAACATAGATGAATATATAATAAATGGTTTGTTGGTATTACCTTATGATGCATGATAATATAATATCTACATGTCCAGACTTCATGGCCACACTGTAGCAGAAGCTATTATTTATATCAGGCAGTTATTAAGTGTCAGGAGGTCCTCTTCTAAATGCTTCACCTGAATTAGCTCATGTAATTCTCACCATGCTATGAGGAGGGTACTGTCATCATTTCCACAGTAATAGGTCGGGAAACCGAGGCACAAAGGGCTTCAGCATCTGGCCCAAGGTCTGCTGTTGGTAAGAGATGAGGCTGCGCCCAGGGAGCCTTGCTCTGGAACCCGTACTCAGACACATACACTACGGCCACCTCTCTAGGTGTCGTGAAAGTCTCCTATGCTTTGCTGAATAGCAATCAAAAACAAAAACCTGGGATTTAGCGTTCTGTATCTTGTATTTTTTTTTTCCATGGGTGGCATAGGAAAAATCATTGTAATTAACATCTGTACCACTCTTTGTAGCTTGGTTCTCATCACAACCCATTACAGCAAACCAGGCAAGGCCTACAGTTCCATTTCCAGATGAGGAAGCTGAGCCTTTAACAGGATCCCTACCTACCAAATGGCAGAGCCATGTCCTCTGACTTCAGGAGCTTCATGATTTTAACTTATTGCTTGTGTTGGGTTCTGTGGTAGCCAATATCCAAGACGGTCCCGAGTGATCTTTGCCTCTTACGCTCTTTCCTCCCACGCTGAACAGGACTCACGTGTATAACCACTGTGATATTGTGGAAATGATGATGTGTGACTTCTGAAGTGAGGTCATAAAAGGCATTGCAGTTTCTACCTTGATCTCTCCTGGATCACTCACTCAGGAGGAAGTTGGCTGCCATGTTGTGAGGACGCAGAAGCAGCCCCATACAGACTCCCTCCTGGTGAGGAACGAAAGCCACCTGCCAACAGCCCATGAAGAACTAAAGCCTCTGCCCACAACCAGTGCTAATTTGCCAGCCTTGTGAGTGGGGCCCGTTGGAAACAGATCCTCCAGCCCCAGGCAGATGACTGCAGCCCAAGCTGACATCTTGACTGCAATTTCATGAGAGACCCCAGGTCAAATTCACCAAGTTAAATCACTCCTGCATCCCTGACTCACAGGAATTGTGAGATATTTATTATTGTTGTAAGCCACTTAAAATGATTTTTTAAAGCCAGGCTTGGTGGCACATGCCTGTAGTCACGGCTACTCAGGAGGCTTGCGTCCAGGAGTTCAAGGTCAACCTGGGCAACATAGTTAAAAACAAAACAAGGCCAGGCAAGTGGCTCACACTTGTAATTTCAGCACTTTGGGAGGCCGAGGCGTGCGGATCAACTGAGGTCAGGAGTTCGAGACCAGCCTGACTAACACGGTGAAACCCCATCTGTACAAAAATACAAAAATTAGCCAGGCATGATGGCAGGTGCCTGTAATCCCAGCTACTCAGGAGGCTGAGGTGGGAGAATCACTTGAACCTGGGAGGTGGAGGTTTCAGTGAGCTGAGATCGTGCCATTGCACTCCAGCCTGGGCAACTGAGTGAGACTCTGTCTCAAAAAACAAAAAAAAACAGCTTTTTTATTTTTTTTTTAAGTTTGGGAGAAATTTGTTATGTAGCTGTGGATAACTAATACAAGTTCTAATTCCAAAGTTCTAATGCTGATGAAGGTTTAACTGGCTGTGGTCTTAAGAAAGTCGCGGAAGCACTCTCTGGAATTTGGTTTCCTCCCCTGTAAATAATAATCTAAGCTGATTTCTGAGTCACCCTTAAGGTGAATAATGAACCATGGCAGCTGGGTGCAGGGAATGCTCTGTGTAAAGCTGAACTCCTGGCACACATAGGCTGGTTCTCGGCAAACCGGCACCATGTACCTGTCAGGATTTCAGGAACATTTCATTTGTGCATCCAATCTACCAACACATAAAGACCTAATGTAGGTAACAATAGCCCACGATCGTCACTGAGTATCACTTAAGTTGCCTGCTCTGTGCCAAGATAGCCTCGAAGTAGGGGGACCTCTGCTCACACCATTAGGTTCACCAGAAATGCCTTCCTTACCCCACAGCTACCACAACTATCCCTTACCCAAACCCATCTCACCTGCCTCTGAAGCTTCCTCAGGCAGCTCCAGCTAACACTGCCCTCGGGACCACCCACAGCAGGAGAAGCCTCAGGTATTTTGGCAGGGGTGTGCTGCTCAATGTTTAACAATGTTTAATGTTTTCTCCGCAGAGAAAAGGGCTTTCTTGACTTCCGTGGTGTTAAATACGTCTGCCGTAGCTGGTTTAAAGCTACCAGCATTGCATCTCTAAGAGCAGAACTGGAAAAAGATACGCACGATCAGTCTTCCAAGCCAATACCAGCTGCTCCAGCACAGCCCTGCATTTCTGACTCCTTCTTTCTCACTGTCCTCGTGATTACTTTGAAATATCCCTGGAACCTGCCCTTTCTGCATTCCCAGCATCTCTCCCTCAGCCCAGGCCTTCATCCCACCTGGACTATTGCAAGAGCCTCTTTCCCCTTCTGTCTGCCTCCAGATCCTCCTCGCCCCCATCCTTCCTCCACACCACACAGCAGGAAGTTCCTATACCATCGCCTCAGGGCACCAGGTCCTCTGTCCTCAAAATCCTTCAAACCCATGGTTTTCAATGGGAAGGTCAAAGTTGTTGGATATACAAGCTCTTAAAAGACAGACCCTTGTTTATATCTCATCGTCACACACACACACTTGACCCCGGGGGACTCATCCGATTCCTGTAGCCTAAATGCCTTCCCCAGTCTCTAATCCCACTCTTCCTTCTGGGCTCATGGGCACTATCCTCTTCCCTGCTAAGTATTCCTCCCCCTCCCGCCCCTGCCCATCTCCACATTCCACTGGCGTTTTGCTGAGAGCTCACTCCCCACGGGGAAGCACCGCCCGTCCTGCGCAGCGCTGACCTTCTCTCCTCTCCCTGAGCCACAGGCTCCTTGAGGACAGGACTGTGTGGCGAGTCTCCCATTCTTCAGTGCCTGGCACAGTGTCCTGGCAGTGGGAGAGCCTTTTGGGATTTAGAGAGGGGGAGGGTAGCAAGGAGGTCAGTGGCGTGAGGCCGTGGGAATGGGGCAGGACCAGAGACTTCTCCCACCTGAAGCCTAGGATAGGCCTTCCGGCGGAGAGGAGTACAGGCTGTGGGGGTGGGGGTGTGGAAAGAGGAGAGCAGGCAATGGAGCCTCTGGAGTGGCTGAAGTTCCCGGGACCACCACGAATGCCCCACCTGTTTTCTCTGTCCCTCTCGCAGGACTGAACGTGCCACCCTCAATAGTTTGGTTCTATGTCTCTTACGTTGCTTTAAATTGGATAATTGTGGGCTCAACACAACCCTGTGGTCACATGTTAAAGGCTCCGGGCCAGGCTCTGACCCCAAGGAACATTCAAACTGAAGCCACTGATCACAAGGACTGTGTCTTAGATTTCAGGTGGCTTCCTTCAAATAACTGCAAAAAAATGCCCTTGGCATGTCAGCTCTGCTCCAATTATTAGGAGAACTGGGCAAGCCTCTTTGTTCTAGTTGGGTTTCCCATCTGAAAAAGACACTTTGTAACCAGATGATCACCTGTATCTTTGACACTATGACTCTAAGCCAGTGCCCCCTCTCTGTGCCTTAATTTCCTCACCTATGAAAGGGAGGTTATAACATCTGCCCACCTCAAAGGGCTGTTTAAGATCAAATGAGATCATGGACGTAAAATTGCTGTTCCAAGCTGTAACTATGAAATATGGGCTATTATTTGTGAAATTCAATTATTGTGTTATAAGTGTTTTATAAACATTCCTGGGTGATTTAAGTAGATTGCAACATGATTGTAGGCATCATGGTGAATGCTAATTTAGGAGAAAAGCAAGAATACATTAAAGGCAGGTCCTCCTAAACAGAGACTCTTCCCATGGCTGAGCAAACTCAGAAACCAGACATCTGTGGGGGCAGCTGTGGACAAGCACGGCAGGCCCGGCCTGAATCAACAGTTTCCATGATTGTGTTGAATTCCCCAAGATGGACACAAAGGATTGGACATTTAAATCCAGGCAGGCCTGTTCTACGGCTTGTCCTGAATGTTCAGTCAGCCTTTCAACAGATACGCTGCAGAGAACTAGAGTTACTCACAGCTGTTTGCCTTTCCCAGGTAGAGCATAACTAGGCCACTGTAATACTTAAAAGCCTCTTCTTTCCATCTGCGCTATTCTTCTTCTTCTTCTTCAGCTCTACAAAAATAAGGTCAAGATCCAGAAGTAAGCCAGATCTCACTTTGATCTTGAAGATCATGGCCACACTCTGCCCAGCAGCCTTCATCCTCACGTCTCCAAGCACAATAAATGTCTGATTAGGAAATCTTTACAGCGTCCTGGAGAATTGGTATACCTGGAGGGACTGAAGCCACAGGCAGCACGAGGAGTCCAAGTCATGCCATGGCCTTTGCCTGAAAATGACTGCCGACCTTCTCCAAGCTGCCAGTCGAAGAATGGCGTCCCCTGTAACTTCGCTTCAAAGGTGACATAGAGATAGACCAATCGGCAGAGGCGCTTTTGCAGGTGATATAGGACGTGCAGTTTCCATTTGTCATTCTATTTGATGTTTAGAATCACAAGTGACATCCTGAGCAACTCACTTTTTCATCAACGTACAATGACTTGATCTATACAGGTGAACAGAAACAGACGGCCTATCCACCGGTTACCATCTGTGTTGCAATAACATCAAAACCCTGGTGACTGAGATCATGAGCAAGAAAGAACCACTTTCTTCTTTTCACCATCCCAAATGCAAGAGTTAGCCTAGGCTTCCTGTCCACTGACCACAGGTCAGGAACATCCTCTTTATATCTAGAAGGGAGCCCGCTGGAAAACAGGCATGAAAACAAAGCCCCCGGTGCTTCTGTGAAGGGTTTAAATAGTATTATTATTAACAATAATATAGGCCGGGCACGGTGGCTCACACCTGTAATCCCAGCACTTTGGGAGGCTGAGGTGGGTGGATCACAAGGTCAGGAGTTCAAGACCAGCCTGGTCAAGAGGGTGAAATCCCATCTCTACTAAAAATACAAAAATTAGCCGAGCATAGTGGCAGGAGCCTGTAATCCCAGCTACTCAGGAGGCTGAGGCAGGAGAACTGCTTGAACTCAGGGGACGGAGGTTGCAGTGAGCCGAGATGGCGCCACTGAAGTCCAGCCTGGGTGACAGAGTGAGACTCTGTCTCAAAAAATAAAAATAAAAAAAAATAATATGTTGTCATTATTATTGTTATTACTGTAAAGTCATTGATATTTGTAAATTAATTTATACAAAAAAGTCCTTTTCTAATGATTGATATATAATCTGCTACTATAGCCACACTAATTGGTAAAACATTGAATTACTTCCATATCTATTAAACAGCCACCTGTTTACCCAAACCTCACTACAGTACTCCTTCTTGTGCCACCCAGCTACCAAGGGTCTCCTCTGGGAGCGCCCACTACACACACCTGTCCAAGATTCAGCAATCAAAGAGTTAACAGCTGGCTAAGCAGGGGCCCCAGGACCTATTGGCCAGTGCCACCGCCAGTGTCCACTCAGACTGGTGGGTGTCCACGCCACGCTGGTCATTCAGGGTTTCACTGCCTCCTCTCCCTGACTGCACTGACAGGCTGAGGGCAGAACACCCTGCAAAGTTCCTCTGCAGCCCGCACTCTGTTCTCCGGCTCTGCAGTAGCCTCCGTGTGTGAACACAAGTCAGACGGCCCCAGAACAGCCACGGGGCAGACGCCGAGTGCCCTTCTTTAGTTGTGAGGGAGGAGTGGGGAACCTCCTCAGTGACTAGCACTTAGATGTGACCTCCTTCCCCTTGGCTGAGCCCCAAAGCCCCATGTTGGGTGCCTCTTAAAAACCAGAAATAATAACACCTAACCGCCATATGGGCAAGTATTTAACCTGCCGTCTGTGTCAGTTTCCCTCTGTTCAATCCAATGGACAGGGATAATTACCTATCTTAGGCTTAATTACATCTGGGCCCTGCTGCTGGGAGATTCCCAAACCCAAGTCTCCCTGTAATTGCAAACCTTTATTTCTTTGGGCACTTTGATGACAGCCACATAATGGGAGCTGTGGCCCCAACCCCACCCACTGCTTCATACTCGCCAACTGCCAACCTCCCTCTCCACCTCCGCTGCCTCCCTCTATTACTCTCCGGTCTACCCGCCCTTCCCCAGGACCGCTTACCCATAATCCCCTCTGCCTTGTGCCATTCTGCAATACGCAGAATCAGGAGACCAGGACTCCAGCTCCAGTTCTGCCTGTTACTCTCCGCCACGGGAAACCCATACCTTTGGCCCAGCACTTGGTTTCCATACGGTAGGTTCTACACACTTAGTGGTCGCTTTCCTTTCTACTCCATTTCACCCCTTAACCCCCAGATCTCTCAAATCTGGAAACTGAGTTACTAATACTGCTCTCTGCCTGCCTCGTTGGGTGACTATGAACATCAGAAAAGAAAGCATCTGAGGGCATCCTTTATAAGTTAAAAGGTGCCACATACACAGAAGAGCAACCTCCTCAGAAGAAAGGTTTGGAGGCCAGACTATGTGGCTCACGCCTGTAATCCCAGTACTTTGGGAGGCCAAGGCAGGCAGATCACCTGAGGTCAGGAGTTCAAGACCAGCCTGGCCAACATGGCAAAACCCCATCTCTATTAAAAATACAAAAAATTAGCTGGTTTGTGGTGGGTGCCTGTAGTCCCACCTACTGAGGCAGGAGAATGTCTTGAACCCTGGAGGTCGAGGTTGCAGTGAGCCGAGATTGCACCACTGCACTCCAGCCTGGGCAACAGAGCGAGACTTCATCCCTCCCCCACAAAAAAAGAAGAAGAAAAGAAGAAGAAAGGCTTGGAGGGCTGGTGGGATCACTGGCTAGACACAGCCTCCCAGGGTAAGAGTCCCTTGGTGAGGCTACCAAGTGGAGAGTCTGGCCTTTACTAATGCAGGTCCGAAGGAAATATTAGGTCTCCATCTTCAAGATGTTTTGGGGGAAGCAGGAATCCCAGAAAGCAATTAGAAAAGGACACAGCAGGCTCAGCTGCTGTGTGGTTAGAATCTATCCCTGGCATGCTCCCTAATTCTGCTGAGACCTAACCCAAGCCTGACCTCCAGGCTCCTCCAGGAGGACAGCAATGAAAATTCCTCACATTTGTACACTTTTCCATAAAAGGTGGCTTAGCTGTATGATTTCCTTTGAATTGCACTATGTCGTCAGGTAGTATAATTACCCCTATTTACACTTGAGAGCATAGGACCTCAGAGAATCACACTACCTTGTGCAGTGTCACAGGAGAGCCTTGTGGGACAGGGGTGAGCCCAGCCTCTGAGTCTGAATCCTGCACTTCTCCTCCAGCTGCTGGTTAGCCTCCAAGAAAGATGCAGCTTGCTTCTTTTGCTTTCTTTTGTCTTTCCTCCCTTCTTTTTGTTTCTTGATAATGATACCTTTATTTCAAATATTAACAGATTTATTCCTAATGTTATCAGGAAATAATAATTATAATAAAATTACGCTGTATTCCATTAAAACCCATACCCATAAATTTCCCAGATAATCCTGCTAGGTACCATAAGCCTTTCTAAAAACACCATTTTGAATCGAAATATCTCTAAAACGCATTATGCAATCCTTTACTTTTTAATCAGGTTATTTTATTGCAAATGTAACATGCTAATAAACAAAATAAAAATCCAAGCCAGGTGCAGTGGCTCATGCCTGTAATCCCAGCACTTTGGGAGGCCGAGGCAGGTGGATCACCTAAGGTCAGGAGTTCGAGACCAGCCTGCCCAACATGGCGAAACCCCCTCTCTACTAAACATGCAAAAAATCAGCTGGGCATGGTGGCGGGTGCCTGTAATCCCAGCTACTCAGGAAGCTGAGGCAGGAGAATCTCTTGAACCTGGGAGGCAGAGCTTGCAGTGAGCCAAGATCGTGCCACTGCACTCCAGCCTGGGCTACAAAAGCGAAACTCCATCTCAAAAAAAAAAAAAAACAAAAATCCAAACATTACCATATATTATAAAGCAGGTAAACTTCTTGAGAATGGAAACCCAGTATTTCCCCAGGACCCTCATAACTAAAGGCCAGACTTTGGACCAGAGTGGACCCACCAAGCAACTGTAAAGGTCCACCTGCCCTGCCCACCCTCCAGGCCGGCATGAAGCATTAGCTAGCTAGTTCATGGAAGTGTTTCTGACAGCGGACAGTGGCTCCTCTGTCACGCATCTCAGTGGGGCCATGGCAGGGGGTGGATTCACTTAGAGGCCTCCTAGAGCATGCAATGAGCACTCACACCTCTATGCAGGTCTCCCTCTTATCTGGAAAGCAGGTGTCTAGGCTCCCTGGCAAAAGGCAGCTGAGGCCTCCGGGAAAGAAGAGCACAGGCAGCTTCCCTAGGGTGGCTGGGTCTGACAAAGAAGTGGAGTGGAAGGCCTGTCATGCCAAAGTTTCTGATCTGCCCTGCACACTGGGAGAAAACGAGACGACCCACTCTGCAGCTCACAGCACAGAGGGAGGACCGGTGCAAGGGCTCGCAGAAGACAAGTCTCAGAAGAACTTTCCAAGAATCAGAGCTGTCCTTCCAGGGGCTGCGTTGTCCCGGGAGAAAGAGAGATCTGCTCCTGAGGGCTGTAAGAACTGAGGGACCGCCCCTCCTCCCAATGAAAGACAGTCCAGCTCCAGCATTCCTTCTAGTCTCGAGCTCACATGATTTTCAGCGTGTTTCTGAGAAGTGACTTGGGCTCTGGGCTCCGACCTGTATTTAAAGCAGCCCCCGGGACCATGTGCAAACTGAGTGATGAACACCTACACAAAGCATAAATAAATGATTTCCCCATGACCCTTCCAAAGCCTTCGTCCATATAAACCTGAGCCAGCGGTCATAAAATGAAGAGAGGACAGGAGAGTAGGTACTTCTAATGTTTGGGACAAGATTTGAATCTCCAGGCCTGGCATGGTGGCTCACAGCTGTCATCTCAGCACTTTGGGAGGCTGAGGCTGGAGGATTGTTGGAGCCAAGGAGTTTGAGACCAGCCTGGGCAACATAGTGAGACTTCCATTTCTACAAAAAATAAAAAATAAAAAATTAGCCAGCCATGATTGCACACACCTGTAGTCCCAGCTACTCAGGAGGCTGAGGCAGGAGGATCACTGGAGCTTAGGAGTTCAAGGCTGCAGTGAGCTATGATCACATCACTGTACTCCAGCCTGAGTGACAGAGCAAGACCCTTTCTAAAAAAAAAAAAAAAGAATCTCCAGTGTACACGCAGACTTGGATGAGTGGGCCTGCCCCTCCACCTGTTGCAGAGTCTGCACACTTCTTCCCCAAGCCCACTTCTCCATTTCTCTTTCCTTCTGAGCACACAGCTAGACTACATTTCCCAGCTTCCCTTGCAGTGACATAAAGCCAGGAACTGAGTTCTGGCCAATGGAATGTGGGCAGAAGTTGTGTGTATCCCTTCTGGGCCTGGCCCATTAAAATGTTCTAAATGATCATACACATTCTCTGTCCACTGGAGGACATTCTTTGGCCAGATGCAGATGTCCCAGAGAGAATTCCAAGACCTTAGAATAAACACATTTTTTCTGTAAAGGGCCAGATGTAAATATTTTAGGCTTCTGAGCTACACAGTCTTTGTTGCAACTGCTGTCAGAGTGCAAAAGCAGCCATAAATACGTAAGTAAATGAGTGTGATTGTGTTCTAGTAAAACTTCATTTACAAACAGCTGGCATGCCCAATTTGGCCCATGACTCTTGCCCTAGGAGATGGTGGAGCCACAATGTAGAAGGAGCCTGGGTCTCTGAATGAATGCCTGGCAACCAAGAGTATTCACACTGACTCTTGCATAAGTGAAAACTAATCTTTTATTATGTCAAGCCAGTAAGAGTATAAGATTTATTAAAGCAGCTGGTAATCTCTACCCTAGTTAATTATACTCACCATATTCTATTTTTTTTCTGATGGCCAAGTGCGCAGGTCAAGAAATGGACCAATGAGGAAGAAAACTTGAATGTTTTTCTGAAATGGCCTTTAAAAGTACAGGGCTGGAGAGAGGTTACAGGTAGGAGATTTCCAAAAACACCTCCCCACCACCAAAAAAAAGTTCCGGAGAATGACGCTTCCTCTAGAACCTTAGTCAGGCAGCTTTGTGACTCCAGGCAGAGCCTTTGAGGAAACCCACTTTGATGGTTAAAGAGAATGAGCATCTCCTCTGTGAAGCCCTTTGTAATCACGCCTCCCTCCCTCCCTTGGGTGGGTTAGCTGCCCCTCCACTAGCTTCCCTCAATACTTTACACGTAAACTGACCACGCCTTTCTTTATGTTGGATTGGTCTTACACGCTTTGTCCTTTTCTGCTGAATTACAAGCTCCATAAAAGCAAGGACTGCATCTCGTCTCCCTGGTTTCATCCTCCAGCCCCCTACCTTATCCCTTAATCTTACCCCTTCCCCACACTCTCCCACCTCCCTCCAGAACCAGCACGGTGCTTGGCACACAGTGGATACCCTGGAAATGTCCCTTCAGTGAAGGAGAGAACAGAAATGAACGAATGAAGACACGCGCAGGTTGACAAAATTGCCTAGGTTACAGGGAGGTGGCTATATCATTTATCACTGATCATCAAACTGGGACACCCTGAGCGCGAAAGGCAGCTCTCCTGTAATTATGTGAGAACATCAGGCATAAACCAGGACTGTGCTGAGCAGACGAATCCACAGTCATCACAGTAGCGGGCGTCTTTGAACTGCGGTCTCCAGCGATACAGAGCATTCCCAAAGGGAATCAGTGCTTTCGATTTGTATAATCACATTTAATATTAAAAACAAACAAAGAAGAAAACTCAGAGCACAATGGAAAGGAAAGGATGACTGATCTGAAGAGTGTTTTGGCAGAGATCTGGGAGGATCAGCATAGCCCTCTCATTGTGCTATGAGTTTTCACCGATCATTTCATACCAACGCCAAGCACAACAGGTTGAGTTGACAATACAGCTCATATCCACCCTAGAGCACAGTCCCAGGCATACCCACAGAAACACACACACACACTACCGTTCTAGCAGGGTAAGAGGATTCCACATGTTCTTGTGTATACTCTCTCTGCATATGTCTCCAAGAAAAACCTCAGAACCTCCACATTTCTAGAAAATAATCCGTCTGAAGAATTACTTTAAGAGGATGTGTGTCCATTTCAGGGGCATCTAGGCATCTATTTGAGAAGTAAATGAAATCACAATTGCAAATATTTGTGGAAAGTTTTGGGCGGTTGTGTGTGTGTATGTGTTGAGTATAGAACACTAATCACATCAGTAATACTGATACGGGCTGATAATCAAATGCTGACTAAATGAATCCCATTATATGGAACAAATAAAAATGCAGCCAGAGAGCACAGGGCAGCTGCCATGCTCCCCTGCCACAGCTGAGGGAGGAGACTGGGCTGGAGATGGCCATGTAGCCCATGTGGATATTGAGCATTTCGGATGGAAAGTTAGCCCACAATCTTTCCACATGAAGCCTGCCATTCAAATACCCACCTACTGCTTCCTCCTCTTAATAGATGACTTCATTTTTTTTGGGTTTTCCCACCTTGGGCCATGAGAACCTTCCTACCCGTGGGCACACTGGCTCCGTGGGCGAGCCTCACTGAAGCTCACTCAGCCAGACTGTATTCTTTCCGCGTGAATACTCCAGCAGCAACCACTCCTTTCCTGGACCGCACTTTACGAGGCACCTACTGGTCCAACATTTAGATTTTGAGCCTAAGCAGCACCTGAGAGAGAGTTTGATTAGGTACTACCATCTCTATTTCACAGAAAGAATTGGTGCCAAAAGGAAGCCTGCCCAAGGTCAGAGAGTTAATATGTGGGAAAACCAGCGCGAGACCTGGGTCTTAAGTGCCTTTCTCCTTAGCTATACCTTACAGTCTCACCCACAGGAATATTCCTCCCCCGCTCCTCCGCCATCCAGCCCCCAATTCCACGTTTGTCAGGTAACGTTGGACACTTGCTAACACCTGGGGCAGAGGAATGGAGTGGCAGATTTATCGTGTATGACTGGAATCTGTTTTGATCTCATCAGTGTGGACACCGCCAAAAGGATCTGACCAGCCATGGACTCTGTAAATTTCCTTCATCTGCAGCCACTGCTGCAGACCCAAGAGAGGGAAAGCCTCATATACCTGGGTGTGTCTGTGCATCTCTTCCAGACAAGCAGCGTGGTTTGGTGCAGACACAAACAGTAGCACCAAATCACATGTGGTCTTTCGCAGAGATGAGCTCCTCTACTGGAAATCAGGGGGTGAGCACCAGTGAGGGTTCCCCTAGGAATCAGAGCCACTGGGGGCACGTCGACATACAAAGATGAAGGCAGGTTTCTCCACAGGGGAAGCCTTGGGGGAGGACAGACAGAAGCTGTGGGTAAGGAATTGCTGATGGTTTTGTAGATCTGTAAATGGTACCTGAGAATCCTTGGCAAGCCCTGAACTGGAACACAGAACTGAGAGAGTGCTGATGTAGGATCCAGCGTCCCTACCTACCCTCCCTCCTTGAACTCATATGACCTTGGAAACTTCATTTGCTCTTTCTCTGGGCAGGAGTTCAGCTGCAAGAGTGGAACCCTCAGGAATGTGGCTTATGTTGTTAGGAGAACATCTACGAAGTGATTAAAAGTACTCCCTGCACTGAAATATTTGCTACTGCCCACTCTGGCCTCCTCCCATCATGGTGCCTAAAAATAGCCTTAATATTTGGCCTTTTAGCTCTCAAAGACTTTTAATATTCAGGAGTCCCCTACTAAACTGTCAGGTCCATGGAAAGGTCATTTAGGCGAGTGTCTGGGATATTCACTGTAGACCGAGGAACAATAGCTTGAGGCGGCCAAAGTGGAGACTTTACCAGCGTGAGAACGGGGAGAGGCCTAAGCTTCACACACATACAACTGACTGGTGTCCCCAGGGCAGTGGGGCTCCCTGCATTGTTGCTGAGTATCTGAAAGAGGGCAGTGTGGCATCTTAGAAAGAGACTGGAGAAAACAAAACCTGGGTTCTAATCCTGGCTCTGTTGTAAGCTTCCTGTGGCACATGCATAAGTCCTTTCCCCTCTCTGGGCCTCAGTTTCCCTATCTGTAAAATGAAAGGATTGGAACCAAGGGGTTATGAGGTTGTGTGTGGCTCTCAGGATGAAAGAGGGCACAAGATTTTGAAGTGAGCTGGTGAGTCATGATTGGCTCATCCTGGAGCAGAGGGTAGGGAGACTCCCCAATCACCAGCCAAGACCCAACTGTTTTAGAGAAGGAATCCAGGATGGGGGTGAGTCCTGGAGCAGGAGGAGCCTGCTACAGGACAGACAGGGAAGCATTCCCCAGGCCAACAACTCACTCTTCTTCCCAGACTTCCTCAAGTGGGTCTTGGTCTCCCTTGCCAGAAGCCCCAAACACCCGGCTGCCAGATGCCCTCGTGGCCTTTGATCAGATGCTTAGGCTCTGCCAAGTTTCCTTGGACAGTACCTGGGTTGCCTCCATATTAACTTATCCTCACCTTAAAGGATTCAGGGAAAAGAGTGTAGGACTTGGAGTCAGAGGACTTTGAGTTCTGGTCCCAACTTGCTGAGTAATCTTAGGCAAGCGATTGCACTTCTCTGAGCCCTAACTTGGCCCTTGGATTCAGTGCCAGTTCCCGTTTTAGGACCCACCATGGCCTCTATGTTTTGAGGTAATGAAAGGGATATCTACCAGGTGGTTCCTGGCTTGGCCAGGGGAATGTCACTTCCACACCAGACGTTGGTGAAGGTCCAGGAACGTAGGTCCTGAAGACTAGCTCTGTCCTCAGAGCCCGAGACAGTTTCCAGCCCATAGTCAGAGGCTTCTTCTGTTTTGTCCTCCTTCTCACCAGAGCAGAAGCTGGCACCAGGCTTCTTGTACAGCCTGAAGAACCTTAAGCCAAATAAACCTCTTTTCTTTATAAATTACCCAGCCTCACTGGGCATGGTGGCTCATGCCTGTAATCCTAGCACTTTGGGAGGCCAAGGTGGGTGGATCACTTGAGGTCCAGGAGTTCAAGACCAGCCTGACCAACATGGTGAAACCCCGTCTCTACTAAAAAAAAAATACAAAAATAGCCGGGTGAGGTGGAGGATGCCTGTATTCCTAGCTACTCAGGAGGCTGAGGCAGGAAAATCACTTGAACCTGGGAGGTGGAAGTTGTGGTGAGCCAAGATCATGCTATTGCACTCTAGCCTGGGCAACAAGAGTGAAACTTTGTCTCTGAATAAATAAATAAATAAATATAAATAAATTGGGAGCACCCAAGATGGCCAAATAGAAACAGCTCCAGCCTCCAGCTCCCAGCCTGAGTGACACAGAAGATGGGTGATTTCTGCATTTTCAACTGAGGTACTGGGTTCATCTCACTGGGGTGTGTTGGACAGTCGGTGCTGGTCAGCGGGTGCAGCCCAACCAGCGAGAGCTGAAGCAGGGTGAGGCATCGCCTCACCTGGTAAGCACAAGGGGGAAGGGAATTCCTTTTCCTAGCCAAGAGAAACTGAGACACACAACACCTGGAAAATTGGGTAACTCCCACCCTAACACTGTGCTTTAACCAAGGGTCTTAGCAAATGGCACACCAGGAGATTATATCCCACACCTGGCTGGGAGGGTCCCATGCCCACAGAGCCTCCCTCATTGCTAGCACAGCAGTCTGAGATCTAACTGCAAGGTGGCAGCCAGGCTGGGGGAGGGGCACCCTCCATTGCTGAGGCTTAAGTAGGTAAACAAAGCCATGGGGAAGCTCAAATTGGGTGGAGCCCACCGCAGCTCAAGGAGGCCTGCCTGCCTCTGTAGACTCCACCTCTGGGGACAGGGCACAGCTAAACAAAAAGCAGCAGAAACCTCTGCAGATGCAAATGTCCCTGTCTGACAGCTTTGAAGAGAGCAGTGGTTCTCCCAGCACGGAGGTTGAGATCTGAGAACAGACAGTCTGCCTGCTCAAGTGGGTCTCTGACCCCTGAGTAGCCTAACTGGGAGACATCCCCCACCTGGGGCAGACCAACACCTCACACCTCATACCTCACACGGCTGGGTACACCTCTGAGACGAAGCTTCCAGAGCAAGAATCAGACAGCAACACACTGTTCAGCAATATGCTATCTTCTGCAGCCTCCACTGCTGATACCCAGGCAAACAGGGTCTGTTGTGGACCTCCAGCAAACTCCCACAGACCTGCAGCTGAGGGTCCTGACTGTTAGAAGGAAAACTAACAAACAGAAAGGACACCCACACCAAAACCCCATCAGTATGTCACCATCATCAAAGACCAAAGGCAGATAAAACCACAAAGATGGGGAAAAAGCAGGGCAGAAAAGCTGGAAATTCAAAAAATCAGAGCGCATCTCACCCTCCAAAGGAACGCAGCTCATCGCCAGCAACGGATCAAAGCTGGACGGAGAATGATTTCGACGAGTTGAGAGAAGAAGGCTTCAATTGATCAAACTTCTCAGAGCTAAAGGAGGAACTACGTACCCAGCGCAAAGAAACTAAAAACCTTGAAAAAAGAATGGAAGAATGGATAACTAGAATAATCAATGCAGAGAAGACCATAAATGAACTGATAGAGATGAAAATCATGACACGAGAACTACGTGACAAACGCACAAGCTTCAGTAACCGACTCGATCAACTGGAAGAAAGAGTATCAGTGATTGAAGATCAAATGAGTGAAATGAAGAGAGAAGAGAAGTGTAGAGAAAAAAGAGTAAAAAGAAATGAACAAAGCCTCCAAGAAATATGGGATTATGTGAAAAGACCAAATCTACGTCTGATTGGTGTGCCTGAAAGTGACAGGGAAAATGGAACCAAGTTGGAAAACACTCTGCAGGATATCATCCAGGAGAACTTCACCAATCTAGTAAGGTAGGCCAACATTCAAATTCAGGAAACACAGAGAATGCCACAAAGATACTCCTCGAGAAGAGCAACTCCAAGACACATAATTGTCAGATTCACCAAAGTTGAAATGAAGGAAAAAATGCTAAGGGCAGCCAGAGAGAAAGGTCGGCTTACCCACAAAGGGAAGCCCATCAGACTAACAGTGGATCTCTCGGCAGAAACTCTACAAGCCAGAAGAGAGTAGGGGCCAATATTCAACATTCTTAAAGAAAAGAATTTTCAACCCAGAATTTCATATCCAGGCAAACTAAGTTTCATAAGTGAAGGAGAAATAAAATTCTTTACAGACAAGCAAATGCTTAGAGATTTTGTCACCACCAGGCCTGCCCTACAAGAGATCCTGAAGGAAGCACTAAACATGGAAAGGAAAACTGGTATCAGCCATTGCAAAAACATGCCAAAATGTAAAGACCATCAATGCTAGGAAGAAACAGCATCAACTAACGAGCAAAATAACCAGCTAATATCATAATGACAGGATCCAGTTCACATATAACAATATTAACCTTAAATGTAAATGGACTAAATGGTCCAATTAAAAGACACAGACTGGCAAATTGGATAAAGAGTCAGACCCATCTGTTTGCTGTATTCAGGAGACCCATCTCACATGCAGAGACACACATAGGCTCAAAATAAAGGGAGGGAGGAAGATCTACCAAGCAAATGGAAAACAAAACAAAGCAGGGGTTCCAATCCTAGTCTCTGATAAAACAGACTTTAAACCATCAAAGATCAAAAGAGACAAAGAAGGCCATTACATAATGGCAAAGGGATCAATTCATCAGGAAGAGCTAACTATCCTAAATACATATGCACCCAATACAGGAGCACCCAGATTCATAAAGCACGTCCTTAGAGACTTACAAAGAGACTTAGACTCCCATACAATAATAATGAGAGACTTTAACACCCCACTGTCAACATTAGATCAACGGGACAGAAAGTTAAAAAGGATATCCAGGAATTGAACTCAACTCTACACCAAGCAGACCTAATAGACATCTACAGAACTCTCCACCCCAAATCAACAGAATACACAATCTTCTCAGCACCACATTGCACTTATTCCAAAATTGACCACATAGTTGGAAGTAAAGCACTCCTCAGCAAATGTAAAAGAACAGAAATTATAACAAACTGTCTCTCAGCCCGCAGTGCAATTAAACTACAACTCAGGACTAAGAAACTCAATCAAAACCACTCAACTACATGGAAACTGAACAACCTGCTCCTGAATGACTACTGGGTACATAATGAAATGAAGGCAGAAATAAAGATGTTCTTTGAAACCAATGAGAACCAAGATACAACATACCAGAATATCTGGGACACATTTAAAGCAGTGTGTAGAGGGAAATTTATAGCACTAAATGCCCACAAGAGAAAGCAGGAAAGATCTAAAATTGACACCCTAACATCACAATTAAAAGAACTAGAGAAGGCCGGGCGCGGTGGCTCAAGCCTGTAATCCCAGCACTTTGGGAGGCCGAGATGGGCGGATCACGAGGTCAGGAGATGGAGACCATCCTGGCTAACACGATGAAACCCCGTCTCTACTAAAAAATACAAAAAACTAGCCGGGCGACGTGGTGGGCACCTGTAGTCCAGCTCCTTGGGAGGCTGAGGCAGGAGAATGGCGTAAACCCAGGAGGCGGAGCTTGCAGTGAGCTGAGACCCGGCCACTGCACTCCAGCCTGGGCGGCAGAGCGAGACTCCGTCTCAAAAAAAAAAAAAAAAAAAGAACTAGAGAAGCAAGAGCACACACATTCAAAAGCTAGCAGAAGGCAAGAAATCACTAAGATCAGAGCAGAACTGAAGGAGATAGAGAAACACAAAAAACCCTCCAAAAAAATCAATGAATCCAGGAGCTGGTTTTTTGAGAAGATCAACAAAATTGATAGATCGCTAGCAAGACTAATAAAGAAGAAAAGAGAGAAGAATCAAATAGACGCAATAAAAAATGATAAAGGGGATATCACCACCAACCCCACAGAAATACAAACTACCATCAGAGAATACTATAAACACCTCTACGCAAATAAACTAGAAAACCTAGAAGAAATGGATAATTTCCTGGACACTTACACTCTCCCAAGACTAAACCAGGAAGAAGTTGAATCCCTGAATAGACCAATAGTAGGCTCTGAAACTGAGGCAATACTTAATAGCCTACCAATCAAAAAAAGTTCAGCACCAGACAGATACACAGCCGAATTCTACCAGAGGTACAAGGAGGAGCCATTCCTTCTGAAACTATTCCAATCAACAGAAAAGGAGGGAATCCTCCCTAACTCATTTTATGAAGCCAACATCATCCTGATACCAAAGCCTGGCAGAGACACAACAAAAAAAGAGAATTTTAGACTAATATACCTGATGAACATCAATGCAAAAATCCTCAATAAAATACTGGCAAACCGAATCCAGCAGCACATCAAAAAGCTTATCCACCATGATCAAGTGGGCTTCATTCCTGGGATGCAAGGCTGGTTCAACATACGCAAATCAATAAACGTAATCCAGCATATAAACAGAACCAAAGACAAAAACCACATGATTATCTCAATAGATGCAGAAAAGGCCTTTGACAAAATTCAACAGCCCTTCATGCTAAAAACTCTCAACAAATTCGGTATTGATGGAACATATCTCAAAATAATAAGACCTATTTATGACAAACCCACAGCCAGTATCATACTGAATGGGCAAAAACTGGAAGCATTCCCTTTGAAAACTGACACAAGACAGGGATGCACTCTCTCACCACTCCTATTCAACATAGTGTTGGAAGTTCTGGCTAGGGCAATCAGGCAAGAGAAAGAAATAAAGGGTATTCAGTTAGGAAAAGAAGAAGTCAAATTGTCCCTGTTTGCAGATGACATGATTGTATATTTAGAAAACTCCATCATCTCAGCCCAAAATCTCCTTCAGCTGATAAGCAACTTCAGCAAACTCTCAGGATACAAAATCAATGTGCAAAAATCACAAGCATTCTTATACACCAGTAACAGACAAACAGAGAGCCAAATCATGAATGAACTTCCATTCACAATTGCTTCAAAGAGAATAAAATACCTAGGAATCCAACTTACAAGGGATGTAAAGGACCTCTTCAAGGAGAACTACAAACCACTGTTCAGTGAAATAAAAGAGGACACAAACAAATGGAAGGACATAACATGCTCATGGATAGGAAGAATCAATATCGTGAAAATGGCCATACTGCCCAAGGTAATTTATAGATTCAATGCCATCCCCATTAAGCTACCAATGACTTTCTTCACAGAATTGGGGAAAAAAACTGCTCTAAAGTTCATATGGAACCAAAAAAGACCCCATATCGCCAAGACAATCCTAAGCAAAAAGAACAAAGCTGGAGGCATCATGCTACCTGACTTCAAACTATACTACAAGGCTACAGTAACCAAAACAGCATGGTACTGGTACCAAAACAGAGATATAGACCAATGGAACAGAACAGAGCCCTCAGAAATAATACCACACATCTGTAGCCATCTGATCTTTGACAAACCTGACAAAAACAAGAAATGGGGAAAGGATTCCCTATTTAATAAATGGTCCTGGGAAAATTGGCTAGCCATAAGTAGAAAGCTGAAACTGGATCCTTTCCTTACTCCTTATACGAAAATTAATTCAAGATGGATTAGAGACTTAAATTTTAGACCTAAAACCATAAAAACCCTAGAAGAAAACCTAGGTAGTACCATTCAGGACATAGGCATGGGCAAGGACTTCATGTCTAAAACACCAAAAGCAACAGCAGCAAAAGCCAAAATTGACAAATGGGATCTAATTAAACTAAAGAGCTTCTGCACAGCAAAAGAAACTACCATCAGAGTGAACAGGCAACCTACAGAATGGGAGAAAATTTTTGCAATCTACTCATCTGACAAAGGGCTAATATCCAGAACCTACAAAGAACTCAAACAAATTTACAAGAAAAAAACAAACAACCCCATCCAAAAGTGGGCAAAGGATATGAACAAACACTTCTCGAAAGAAGACATTCATACAGCCAACAAACACATGAAAAAATGCTCATCATCATTCACCATCAGAGAAATGCAAATCAAAACCACAATGAGATACCATCTCACACCAGTTAGAATGGCAATCATTAAAAAGTCAGGAAACAACAGGTGCTGGAGAGGATGTGGAGAAATAGGAACACTTTTACACTGTTGGTGGGATTGTAAACTAGTTCAACCATTGTGGAAAACAGTGTGCCGATTCCTCAAGGATCTAAAACTGAAATACCATTTGACCCAGCCATCCCATTACTGGGTATATACCCAAAGGATTATAAATCATGCTGCTATAAAGACACATGCACACGTATGTTTATTGTGGCACTATTCACAATAGCAAAGACTTGGAATCAACCCAAATGTCCATCAGTGACAGACTGGATTAAGAAAATGTGGCACACATACACCATGGAATACTATGCAGCCATAAGAAAGGATGAGTTTGTGTCCTTTGTAGGGACATGGATGCAGCTGGAAACCATCATTCTCAGCAAACTATCGCAAGAACAGAAAACCAAAAACCGCATGTTCTCACTCATAGGTGGGAATTGAACAATGAGATCACTTGGACACAGGAAGGGGAACATCACACAGCGGGGCCTATTGTGGGGAGGGGGGAGGAAGGAGGGATAGCATTAGGAAATATACTTAATGTAAATGATGAGTTAATGGGTGCAGCACACCAACATGGCACATGTATTCATATGTAACAAACCTGCACGTTGTGCACATGTACCCTAGAACTGAAAGTATAATAAAAATAATAATAATAATATTTGGATAATAATGGTTAAAAAAATAAATACATAAAAAAATAAATAAATATATAAGTAACCCAGCCTCAGGTATTCCTTTATAGCAACACTAAATGGACTAAGACAGTGGCTATGTGCAACAAGCCTGGAGCAGAGAGTGCAGAGCGCCCTGGGCCGAGCACCCTCCTGGCTGCCTGGAGCCCTGAGTAGCTTCCCACGTGTCAGCCATGGCTCCTACCCCAGCAGTCCTTGCACATTTCCAGCTCTGTCATGCATCACTCACCAGCAGCTGCTGGGACTACTGATGCATACCACACAGAGGAAAGAGTTCTGCTTATTAAATTACTAAATCCTGTTAGAAAAGACGGCAACTTGCTCCTAATAGAATTTGCATGTTTCTCATAATCCTTGGCAACTCCAATGAGATTTTTAAATCTCCAATATGGCACCAGGGGTAGATTCTACCAACCACTGGTCTCTCTATTCACAGGCAGAACCCTCAAAAACAGTTCTGTCCCCTGGGAGGGCATTGTGCTTTCTTAGTATAACAGAGCCTTTTTAATTTGTTTAAAAGCTGTTCTGCTGACTGTGGGGCAGCGAGAGGTGTTTCTTCAGGGAAACCATGTATGTGCACACACACGTGTGTGTGGAGGGGGTTCTCTGAAGCTATAATAGTTGGGAGGGTATGAAATACTACTGTTTATTTTATGCCATTTTATTCCTCCCACCTTCCTGCTCACATATGCAACAAACGGTAGAAGCGAACATGGGATGTTTGTGCTGTGAGAAGTGGATGAATGCTTCCTCCCGGACTCACACTGCCTCCCCTGGGCGACTGCACGCCGCCGGAAGCCACTCTGTTTCTCATGCAGTCAACACTGCATTGTTGAACACCGAGCATGACCTAGGCTGGGAAAGAATGTAGAAAGTGTCTCACTGCATTTAAAGTACCATCAGGTTAAGTCATGGAGAAACAAGAGCCTCACTTTGCAAGAAGGAAAAGCTAAATTTGGTGAGTAAACCAGACTTCAGGTGTTTTCTGGAAGGTGTATTTTATCTAATGACTTAGCTTTGCTTTTGTTGCTCCATTCTTTTCCCTCTGAGCTCCAGGAGCAAAGTAGTTTTAGGGTCTTTCTTTTATTTTCATTCAAAACATCTCTTCTTACTCTAGTGATATCATCCCTGGAAGACTGAGAAGTAAGAAGAGGTGAATCACGTGTCACCTTTGCATCTCTTCTAGAATTACATCAGTCAGAGCTCCGGGGTGCAGTGGGGATCGATGCCAAAAAGCAGAGGGGAGGAAGGAGAGGTGGGGAGGGCACAGATGGAGGAGGAAGGGAGCTGGCTCTTTCCAGCCTGCTTATTTTCTTCTTCCTCCTCCTCAGCCTTCAAGCCCCCCTTCCTATTTATAAATCACATAAGAGGAAATGTCAGACTTTAAAGAGATGGCTGCTTTATATTTATTGATGGTGTTGGTTTCAATGCCATTTGCCTGAACTTTTGGACCAATCACCACATGCCTATCAGTCACAGATGAAAGCCAACACTGGTATTCTCACAGGACACTTACACTAGATAAGAATGAAGACGCACAGACCCTGCCCTGCCTCCCAAGTATTAGCCATATTAGCTTCACTCTGTCTCACCTCTTCATTGGTTTCAAACAGCAGAGGAACTTGGCTATGCATGGGAATAATTTCAAATGTGAAATATAGTCACACAGGCTAGTGATGGCCCACACAGCCCTCTGCTTATCAGGTGAGCGCACTGGTGCGGAAGGGCTGGGATGGGCGGGTGGGCTGAGACTGGACTTTCCTGACCTCTCTCTAGCTGGGGTTTTTAATGTCATTCAATGATGTGTATCTGAGGTATCAGGGAGAGGGATCAGGGCTCACAACCAAGCCAAAATATAATAGATTCAAAGGCCTGGACCTTGTCCTAATGCCCTTAAGAAGAGACTGAATTTTTTTTTTTTTTTTTTTTTGTAATGTTTGTAATGTTTTCCACTCAGCCGGGTGCAGTGGCTGACGCCTGTAATCCCAGCACTTTGGGAGGCTGAGGTGAGCAGATCATCTGAGGTCGGGAGTTCAAGACCAGCCTGACCAACATGGAGAAACCCAGTCTCTACTAAAAATACAAGATTGGCCAGGCGTGGTGGCGCATGCCTGTAATCCCAGCTACTTAGGAGTCTGAGGCAGGAGAATTGCTTGAACCCAGGAGGTGGAGGTTGCGGTGAGCTGAGATCATGCCACCGCACTCCAGCCTGGGAGACAAGAGCGAAACTCTCTCTCTCTCTCTCTCTCTATATATATATATATCTTTTTTTTTTCTACTCGCCCCCTTTGCTTTTCTTTCTTAAAGATAGTTCTATGCCTGAACCATTCCCGTTAATTAGGAAGAAAATCTTTCACCCCGCTTTCCTCTATGGTTCAGTGAATTCCAGACTCCTTAGGATTTCTAGGTCTAGCTGCTTGGAACATATTTATGATGAAAACAAAGCAAAGTGGCCTCAGGACACCAGGGAAGGCCAGGAGTGAGATCCATTTCTGCAACACAGGAAGAGAGGCCCGAAGGGGCAAAAGGAAAATATAATTTGCAGAAGGCACAGTTTTGGCAGCATCTTATTACAACTTCCAGCTGATCGGGTGTAGCCAAACTAGAGACATCTGTTTGGAGTTTACAACAGAAACAAACACACAGAAAGCATGAAAGCGCTGAAACATGCACACCCAGACCGCGCTCTAACAGCTCCTCTCCACCTCGACCTTCGCGCTATCCCCCACTGGGTCACGCTGGGTTGTAGAAGGGAAGGAAATGGGCTCTGCAGCCTGCCCAGCCACCCGCCCACCTGCACCATGACTCACTTACACCAGGATCGGAACTTGTCAACTTTTCTCTCTACTTGGTTTTCCTCCCAGGAAAAGCAGAGATGGCCCCACTCCTCAGAGAACTCCTCTTTGGGTTTCTAGTTCATCTTTAAAGCTCCCTGAGCTGTTTGTAATGGAAAAGATAAGGTAGTCTCCTTACGCTTGATTACTAGCATGGCCCACAGAAGGAGGTGGTAAAATCTCCGCAGACCTGGAAGTCACTCCTCCAAAAATAACCTCACAGGTCTGAGAGTGTGACACGGAACTCACTCTGGCCTCTCCAAAAGACCAGAAAAAGACTACACTCCCGCAACTTAATTAGTGAAAAATACAGGATAATACATGAAAAGGCTGGTCCCAGACCCAGCACCCGCAGTTACGGAGGTCCAGGAAGGCCCCAGATGGCGCATAAAGTTGACCTTCCTTTCCTAATTCTCTTCAAGCACAAGAAAGGTCAAAGACCGTCCTATGACACCATCCCAGGATTAGACACAGCCTCTCCCACCCCAACGCAGCAGTTCCAGACGCTCACCTGTTCTGTTAAATTTTCCTCTTTATTCTCTCCCCACTGGCGTGCAAACAGAACCAAAACAGTGCTACTTTTAAAAAATAACAAAATGTTTTATACACATTTCTGTATATACAACTGAACAACATTTTACATGTTTCTTTTGCACAGCAAAAGATATAAACATTCAGCTCTGAGAACACAGTTATGTACAGAAAAAAGTCAAAAATACTTCACAACAGTGCAAAAATATTTTACACAGTATCATGGAGTGAGATCTTTTCAGCAAGAGGAAGGGCGTGTGTGTTTCTAAAGGAAAACTCCTTTTTAAGATATTAGATGTCTTTAACTGTAAACAAAATGCAACTCTCCTTCATCTCCCCCCACCCCCCAAACAGTTATGTGAGGAATTTGGCAAAATTTCAGGGGTGTCAGTCTGAGGTAAACACCCGGAGTTCTTACACCAGAAAGAACCGATGGCTAAAGGGTTGCATAAAGCCTCAAACACCTTGAGAGCAAATTATTATTTTTTTAATGAGATGTCAGTGACAGCGCAGGGCCTCTCCCGGGGGGTAGGGGGAGGAAGTGAACCCCTCCTCCTCAGGCCCCAGTGCCCCACAAACAGGAAACTGGCCAGGCACCTACGGCCTGAGACTAGCAACTTCAGCCAGCCTTCCCTCACCCGTACCCCAGAGGGCTGCCTCTCTCTCCCTCCTGGCAGGGTTTTCCCCTCTCACATCTCCCCGCATCCCCATGCGCAATAAAGCCAGAAGTGCTGGGGCGGGAGCAGGGCAGGGGCGGGAGGTACGGGGAAACGGTCAGGGGAACGCTAGACCTGGGCTCCAAGTGTAGGTATGGGCCCCAAATGCCCCATTTTCCCTTTCCTGGGGGGGGGGGGTCAAGGGACAGGGAGGTTGTCGGGACCACGGATGGGTAGCCACGTTGGAACACCGGCGACGCGCGGAGGAGCTCAGTCCGAGTGGGGCTCGTCTGCACTGGCGCCGTCGGCCTGGCCGGACGAGTCCCCGGCGGTGGCGGAGGTGGCGTCAGGGCCCCCGCCCTCGATGGAGCTCTCGCTGCCCGTGCTGTCGCCCGACAGCAGGCGCGTCACCCGCAAGTCGGCCTGCAGGGTGCGCACGTCGTTGCCGAAGCTGAGCTCGCCCAGGTCGCTAATAAGTTGCGACAGCTCAGCCTTCATGTCGGAGGCGCTGCCCAGCAGCAGAGGCGGCGGCCTGGCCCCCGGGCCCAGGGAGCCCCCGTCGCCCCCTAGCGCCTCCCCACGGCCATTCTCCAGAGTGTCCAACAAGTCCCCGCACTCAAAGTGCATGGCGACCACCAGTGCCCGCTGCGCCTCGGCCTCCTCTGCTGGATCTCCCTCTGCCGCATGGTTCTCCTCTTCCTCCGGGCAGCCCTCAGGGTGCTCCTCTTCCTCTTCTTCCTCCTGCAGCTCCTGCTCCTGTTGTTCACCGAGCAGGTCCTCGGTGATGGAGCCGAGCTTAGGCGCACTGCGGCTGCGCTCCACTGGCGGTTTATAGCAGCAGGGTCCGTGCAGGAGCAGCTTGCGCAGCGGTACTAGCGGGATGGTGTGTGCACCCACCAGCTCCTGCTGCTGGTGACGCGCGTCGTCCCGCCGCTTGAGGCGTTTAAATTCCGCCAGCGCGTTGGCCGACGTCTGGTAGAGCAGCAGGGCCATGGCCTGCGCCTTTTCGGGCTTGGACACTAGCACGGCGTGGCAGCGCAGCATCACGGCCTTGTGCTTCAGCTCGTGCCGGTACACCCAGGCGAAGACCTTGGGCAGCCGCGCGTCCGCCACACAGTAGGTGACGCGGTGCAGCAGGTAGAGGTGGCCCGGGCGGCGCAGCGCGCGCTCCTCGGCGTGCACCATGCGGATACCCTGCGCACTCACTGTCAGCTTCATCTTGGTGCCCTGACGGCCCGCCTCGCTCTTGCTCCAGATCTTGCCCACAGCAAGGTCGGTGCAGCCGTCGCCGCGCGCCTGGATGGTTGTGGCATTACCCAGGTAGAGCACGGTGTAAGTTGGGTCCTCGCTGGTGATGTGCAGCTTCTTGCGCTTGGAGCGGAACATGCTGCCCACCCGGCTAAGCGCGCCTTCGGGGCACGCCCGTGCCAAAGAGCTGAGCGCCGAGTAGTGCAGGCTCACAGCGTAGCCCTTGGGCTTGGACGCCTGCCGCGGCGGCGCCTCGGCCAGCAGCTCGAACTTGTGCTTCTTCCACGGTAGCATCTCCGGAGGGCGCCCCGGCGCAGCTGGGCGGCGGCGGCGGAGCGCCGGGTGCGAGGCCCACTGAGCCACCGGCCCCGGCCGGGCTCGGCCCGGGCAAGATCGAAGAATAAAACTACTGGGAGCGGCCCAGTGGTAGGGAGTTGGGGGAGGGGAAGAGACAGAGTGCTTAGGAACCCCGCAGGGGGTGGGGGTAAATTTTCTAAAAAGAAAATATTCAGCTTCTAGTGTGCAAAAAAGGTTGGAGGGGGGTAGGGACACGCGCTCACACAGAATTACCCCAGCCTGGGCAAGGGCGAGGGCAAAGAGTCTCAGGCAAGCAACAAAATGCGAGAGAGAGAGAACGAGCGTGGAGTGGAAAACGTCAGGAAAAAAGCTAGAAGCGCGCGTGCAAATAAATAAAGAGAGCCCCGGCAACAGCACCCGGGATGGTGCGAGAATAATGCCGGAACTCCTCGGCGAACGTGAAGAGGATCCCCTAACACACACAACCCCCAGGACTGGGGCCAAAACCCGCAGAAACTCTACAGTGACCGTGCCCAGGGGCCGCTGCTCCCCACCTCCG
Source organism: Piliocolobus tephrosceles (assembly GCF_002776525.5). Taxonomy (NCBI): domain Eukaryota; kingdom Metazoa; phylum Chordata; class Mammalia; order Primates; family Cercopithecidae; genus Piliocolobus; species Piliocolobus tephrosceles. The sequence goes on along the minus strand of NC_045435.1, from coordinate 190,437,345 downwards.
AGGGGTGCCGGAGACGGAGAGCCCCTCGGCTGGGCTGGTCTCAGAGTCAGCAGCTCGCCCAAAGTGCTGTCGGATGCTGGGTCCGGCTGGCCGCGGCTGGCCCCGCGCAGCGCTCCCGCAGGGGCTCACTGCATCTTCGCTCCGCTGGGGACTCGCGCTCGGCCCGCTCACTGTCCGGGCTAGTTTGGCCGAGACAGCGCTGGGCTCCGAGGGCAGGGGGAGCGCATGGCCGGGTCCAGGGACCGCCGCTACCTCATTTCTTCCCTCGAGGCGGTGTCCAGCTCCGCTCCCGGGCTCTCCACGGTCTGCTGCCCGCCTTTGCAGAGCGCCCTCTCCGGTGCTGCGAGCGGTGGCCGGCTCGCCTGCCTCACATCCTTGCCGTCCGGGAGGAAGATCTCGGGTAAATATAGGCCGGCGTGAACCATTCGCCGCGCGGGGACAGGGGAGGAACAGAGAAGAGGATCCTTTTGGGGCTCAGACGTCGGACGGATTCCTGGTCTCTTAAAGGGACCAGGTGACAGCCATTGGTCAAGGGAGCGGGGAGACCGGTCCAATCCGACAATTACATCCCAAATTTACCAGCACCTCTTTTGTCTACGGAAATCACTGGGACCTGGGGTTACCCCGCAGCAAAAAGACTTGAATCCTGACACTCCACCCCCAGGCTGAATTGCAACTCGCTGAATACATGTATGTCTAGATCGAAACTTCTGAGGGAGGTGGCAGAAGATGAGACTACAGATTATAATTTCCTGTGCAAAAAGTTTGGGAAAATAGTGGTTTCTTCCTTGTGTGACGGCTTTCTGAGAATGACTGGGTGCTGTTTAATATTATTTTCAGAATTGTATTCCATTAAAGAAAAGAGAGATGCACAGAAAACACCAAGGCTTCTCTCTCACTATCTTGAGCTGGTGTTCACAGGTAAGCAGCAGACAGTGTAAAGTGAGGTGAGTGGTAACATGATTGGGGTGACTACTGTAGAATTTCATCAATGAATAAGGCGCTTCCCCATCTGAACCCCAGCAAGACCCGCTCCTGCTGTGGGGCCTCAGGGTAGAGCAATTTTCTGAGATACACACAATTTCTAAGTAATGCTCGTGTGTAGTTAGGACTTAGTTTACTTTGGCAAGCCGGTTGTGCGGTGTCATTATATCATGGGCATATTATGGATGAGAATTCCTAGTAAAAATTCAAATGACATTTTTTATTTGAGTGAAAAATAATGCCTGGCCACCCTCCAATGGGAGTGATAATTACATCAGTATTGCTTTTATCATGTCCCAACTGGACAGTGTAGTTGTCCTCTGACTGGCTTGACCCTAAGCCAGTAACTCGTTTCTGGGCCCTTGAAACAGCCTGCTTGCCTCTATGGTATGGTCAGTCAAAGCAAGAAGACTTATAGCTGGAGTGGGATAAATGTCCGAATGATCCCGCACCAAAACTCGCAGCCTGGTCCTGGAGGAGGACAGTGATCCCTTGTCCCCATCCCAGGCCACTGGGGATCTTTGATGTCTCTGGCTTCCACACCATGTCTTCATGCCAGAATCACTGCAACCACTCCTGGGAATTCCCTTGGGATATTCCAACAAAATAAAACTGATCCCTGCCCATCCTCTATCTTTGCCAACTTTTGACCTTCCTTTGAACTCTGAGTTTTCTCAAGAGTCACTGGTGCTGAGTTTCCATTTAAGTTACTTTCTGACTACCTTTTGGTGCCAGGCCCTGAGCTAGGAGCACACGGGATTCCTGCCTCCTAATCCAATGAAGGTTGTAAACTCTACCCAACTCTGGGCTTCCACTGGACTTTGGGTTCTCTGCAAGTACCCTGTATCCCCAGCGTGGTACAAATAGGCACTCAATAACTAGAATTAATAAGCAAGATATGCATGTGGACAAGAAGATAGAGTGGGCTGAACGCTATGAGAAAGACTCAAAGCACTATGAGAAGCTGGGGGAAGAAAGCATTCATTGTGACTAGAAAAATCAGAAAAGGCTTCATGGAGGTGGTGACCTTTGAAAGATGAACAGAATTTATCCAAACAGGAAAAGACTGAAGGACTTTCTGGGTATAAAGGGTAGCAAAATTACAGAAGCATGAAAATGCATGCATAAGGCCAGGCATGGTGGCTCATGCCTGTAATCCCAACATTTTGGGAGGCCGAGGTGGGTGGATCACTTGAGGTCAGGAGTTCAAGAGCAGCCTGATCAACATGGCAAAACGCCATCTCTACTAAAAATACAAAAATTAGCCGGGCATGTTAGTGCATGCCTGTAATTCCAGCTACTTGGGAGGTTGAGGCAGGAGTATCCCTTGAACTGGGAGGCAGAGGTTGCGGTGAGCTGAGATCGCGCCACCGCACTCCAGCCTGGACGACAGAGTGAGAAAGAAAAGAAAAGAAAAAAGAAAGAGAAGAGAAGAGAAGAGAAAGGAAAAGAAGGAGCATACGCATGGAGCAATTAGGATGGAGCTGGTAACAATGAGAGAAGAAAGCTTCCTGATTGTGTTTTCAGCTCTCAGACTCCAAGGGAAGGAATGGCCTTTTCGTGGCTAACTGGCCCCACAGGGGTCCTTCGACAGAGCTATCACGCCTTACTCCTCAGCTGCACTGATGGGTTAATGGAGGCGTACCAGACACGCTGTTGGAATGAGGTAGTTAGTACTATAATAAGCCATTTAAGCCACTATTAATTCCTTAAATTTCTGGACTGCCTTGTAGTGGCAATGAAGGAGATAGTACACACTCTAAAGAACAAAAAATTCTGGTAAAAACGTATCAAATGAGGCTGTGTTAAGTGACCTTTAGTTGGACCATAATCTTGAACTCCACACAAGCAGACATCATGTTCAAGCAGTGGTCATTTCCAAATGGCTCAACGTTCCAAGGCTCAAGAGGGTTTGGGGAAGAGGAAGAGGGAGCAGTGGCAGGAGCTAAGGCTGGTCTCAGACTCAGCGAGAGGCGCCACTTTGCACTTCATGCAGTGGCATGGACACCAGTGGCCCACAGAGGCAGGGAGAAGGAGTCCACTGGTGGGCGGGCTCGTCAGCGGCAGCCAGAGTGCCAGTCCCAGCGGCACAGGCCCACAGAGCTGCTCCTGTTGACGAGGCTATGTCACGCCTTGACCGCCTTCCTAATAAGCTTGTTTTCAACCTTGGGAGAACAGAAAGGTTCTAGGCCAATGCGAACATCCCGGTGTGAGCCATGCCCTGGGGAAGAACCCGCTGTCCCCCCGTGGCCTGGACCTGTGCCAGCCTCTAGGGCCCGCCTCACCTTATGAAGAAGCTGGCCACCCCACCTGAAACACACATCACAAATAAGGCTGCGTTTCTTCAGCTGGGAGAGCTGGCAGCGCCACGTAGGAGTCTACATCACAGATCTGAGACAGGGCAACTCCAGAACAGACCGTCAGCAAACTGGAGCTGGGAAACAGGTGAGAAACTGCAAAGCGTACTTTTTTAATGACACTGCCCCATCTACTGGTAGCAGGCAGACATGCTGCTTGGTGGATGGTTTCTCATCAAGCCGATAAGCTAGTGGATGAAACTACACACAACCCGGTCACAGCTGGAAGGAAACGCTGCGATCAGGAGTCCCAGCCCTAAACTTGACATCCAGGAGTCAGCCTTTCATCTCACAGAGGATTTGGACCAGCTTCCTCCCACCTTATGTCTTACATAATGCTCCTTCCTCTCGCCCCCTCTTCCAACATCCCACTCAGTGGACACTGACTTCAGAGATAACACATGACGAATCTGGAATCTTCAATGTCATCTAGTAAATACTTGTGGAGAGTCTCCCGTGAACGTCACATAGTTGCTGGGGATATAGCACTAAAGAGGACAGATACAGAGGTCTTTGCCTGCATGGGATTTATAGCCTCTGGTGGAGGCGGGCAGGCAGACAGTAAACAAAAAACGAATGAAATCGCAGATAGTGAAGTCTCTGGAGAAAAGGAGGCAGTGCTAGGAGTGGAAGGTGGCTCTGCAGAGATAGGAATGAGATGAACCTGCAAAGAGATGGGGAGAGCACTGCAGCCTGTGTGGCCCAGTACACAGTCACCAGCCACAGGCCGCTGCTGACACTTGAACCATAGCTGGCCCAAATTTACATGCACTACAAGTATGAACTACGCACTGGATTTTCAGGACTTAGTAAAACAAAAAGAATGCAAAAAATCTTGATAATATTATATTAATTAAATATCGAATGATAGTATTTGGCTATGTTGAGTTTAATTAATTATTAAGATTAATTTTACCTATTTCTCTAGCCTGGTCAACATGGTGAAACCCCGTCTCTACTAAAAATACAAACATTAGCTAGGCATAGTGGTGCATGCCTATAATCCCAGCTATTCAGGAGGCTGAGGCAGGAGAATCGCTTGAACCCGGGAGGCAGAGGTTGCAGTGAGCAAAGATTGTGTCACTGCCCTCACGCCTGAGTGACAGAGAGAGCCTCTGTCTAAAAAAAAAAAAAAAAAAATCACCTATTTTTTTTGCTTCTTTAAGGTGGCTACCAGACACCTTGGTTTTAGCGCAGTGAGGCCCGTGGTGGGCTTCTAACCTGCAGTGCTGCGAATTTGTGTTGATTGAGGCCACTACGTTCGTGGCAGTTTGTTCCAGCAGCAGTACACCTCCCATCCAGCCTTCTTTTCCCTTGTCCTGACTCTCTTCCCTCTCCCACTCTCTTCAATACGTACCCTAAATCCTCACTAGTTTCCCAAAGCCACCTGCTCCCCCAGAGCTCAGCAGAATTGACCCGGTGCTTCCCCCGCAAAAATGCAGTTAGAGCAACCTCCAGCCCCTGCCAGCCTACAAACAGCACGTCCACACCGCAGCCCGCCTTCCTCCTCCAGGCTCCAAAGTCTCTTCTCCCTTCAACCTGCCCCTCTAACGCCACCTTCAATACTTACCAAACCAACATCTGACCTTTTCCCTCTTCCCGTTTTAACCTTCAAAGTGGCTTTGCATCAGCCACAGGGTACACTCCCACTCCTCAGTATAACGTGAGAATGTTCAGGTCTCGCACCTGCCTATGTCTCCAGCCTCATTCTTTTCTCCTGGACTCCTAATTTACGAACCAGCTACAGAGAATAGCCTATGCTTCTCCCCATGCTGGTGAGACTGGTTTTTCCCTTCCTGCCATGACTTATGCAGCTCTATCTACTGATATGACCTCCTCCTGCCATTTCTCCCGGCCAAGTCTTACTCATTCTTAGACAGCCAGCTTGGATACCATTTTCTCCAGGTAAACCACCTAGGCCTACTCACCGCCTCTCCACACCCCCTTGTGTGTACCCTTACCTCTGCGCTTGCCTTGTTATAATACTGTCTTTCTTTAAGTCTTGCTCTGCTGCCCAGGCTGCAGTGCATGATCTTGGCTCACTACAACCTCTACCTGTCAGGTTCAAGTGATTCTCCTGCCTCAGCCTCTTGAGTAGCTGGGATTACAGGCACCCACCACCATGACCGGCTAATTTTTTTTTTTTTTTGAGACGGAGTCTCTCTCTGTTGTCCAGGCTGGAGTGTAATGGCACAATCTCAGCCCACTGCAACCTCTGCCTCCTAGGTTCAAGTGATTCTCCTGCCTCAGCCTCCTGAGTAGCTGGGATTACAGGCACGCGCCAGCATATCTGACTGATTTTTGTATTTTTTTAGTAGAGACAAGGTTTCACCATGTTGGCCAGGCTGGTCTCGAACTCCTGACCCTGTGATCTGCCCAGGATGGCCTCCCAACATGCTGGGATCACAGGCGTGAGCCACTGTGCCCAGCCTATAATATCGTCTTTAACTCTCTGCCTCCCCCACTAGACTACAGGCTCCTTACGGCTGTTGACTGTATTTTATTCACCCTTTGTATCCTCAACTTCTAGCATAATGCCAGTTACCAAATTAATGTGTGGCAAGTGTTTGTAGAATGAGCATTAGCCATGTGTTTATTTTCAAAGTCATGGGACCGTCATGAGCACAGACTGTCAGAAGTGGAAGAGCCTTGTCTGGAAGGCCCTTCGAGATAATCTAGTCAACCTCCCCAGGCTTTACAAATGAGGAAACTGAGGCCCTGACAGCACAGGTGCATGGCCATGCAGTAATTTAGTGGCCACACCAATATGAGGACCCATGTGGCCTGAATCTCAATCCAGGGCCCTTTCCTGTGGCTAAACGTAAAGCCAAAAGCTTCCAAACACATAAATATGTAGAACCCACATCCTTCGTTTGCTCCCCCTCTAGGAAGAGCTGCTTTGGGGCTCATAGGTTCATTTGATGACCTGAACAGGAGCACAAAGCCAAACATACTTCCCCCTGTGACTTGACTGAGTGGCCACTCGCTGGACCCCTTAATGAAAAGTGCACTTTGCTAATGGCTCTCACTGCCCCCAGGAACGTTAGAGTCAAGCTTGACTGTCACAGGACTCCACCAGTGAGACAGCTCTCTGTAGTGCTGGAGATCGCACCTGGGTCTCTGAGAGTCTGGCAGCCCATTTCCCATTGCAGGAGAAATAACTTGTAGTCAAACAGTGCCCAGACCAGGGCCCTCTTTAGGAAGGAAGTGGACTTCAAGCATGGAAGGATGGGCAGACTGCTGTAGACAGAGGCAGCAGAGAGTGGTCCAGAGGAAGAAAAGGGCCCGTGCAGAAGGTAGTTAGTGTCGAACATCCAACAACCGGGCAAGAGGAGGGAACGCAAAGGAGCTGAGCTCCACCGCATGTCAGACGCTGTGCTGAGTCAGATCCGTCCAAATATTTCATGCTCCTAAGAGCGTTGTCAGGTCTGTGCTAGTCTCTTCATTTTTCCGGGGGAAAGCACCACGGCTTGGAGAAGTTAAGAAATTTGCCTAAGATCTCCAAAGCCTATGTTCTTTGTGTTTGGGTCAGGCCAGGGCCTGACTCCTGATGGCCCTGAATGGCAGGCGGAGGCGTCTCATAAGCTGTGGTGAGTCACTGGAGGCACTAGAGCAGGGACATGCCATGATCAGAGCCAAGGCTCAGGTACACAAGACTGGCCAAGAAGGAATCCTGACCCCCACCCTCCAGCCCTGACTCGCCGAGGGTCCCGGAGCACGCTGCTGCTCTTCTCTGCCTGTTGGGGAGCTGAGCAAATTCTCGTTCATTTCTAAGATCACAGGAAAGCTACAGGTATTTCCTACAGCTGCCATAACAGATTACCACAAATGAGGTGGCTGAAAACAACAACAATGTAGCCTCTCACCGTTTTGGAGGCTGGGAGGAGGCAGCATCCTTCCTTGCATCTTACTGGCTTCTGATGGTTGCCTGTCATCCTTGGCATTCCTTGTTTTTTAGACATATCGCTCCAATCTCTGCCTCTGGCCTCTCCTTCTTTGTCTTCTGCATAGGCAGCCACACGTTTCTCTTTCTAAAACAGTAGTTACTGGATTAGGACCCATCTAATCCAGTATGAGCTCATCTTCACTTGGTTACATCTGCAAACACCCTTTTCCAAACGTGGTACAATGAGCGGCTCATGCCTGTAATCCCAGGATTCAGGAGGCCCAGGCAGCAGGGTCATTTGGGCCCAGGAGTTTGAGACCAAGCCTGCACAACACAGTGGAACCTCATCTCAAAAGACCTCTTTCCAAAGAAAGACACATCCACAAGCACTGGAGGTTAGATCTCGCTCTGTGGCTCAGGCTGGGGTGCAGTGGCGCTATCATAGCTCATCACAACCTCAACCTCCTGGGCTCAAGCGATCCTCCCACCTCAGTCTCCTGAGTAGCTGGAAACACAGGTACACACCACCACACCCAGCTAATTTTTTTTTTTTTTTACTTTTCTGTAGAGATGGAGTCTCGCTATGTTGCCCAGGCTGGTCTCAAACTCCTGGGCTCAAGTGATCCTCCCACCTCAGCCTCCCAAAATGCTGGGATTACGGGCATCAGCCACCAGGCCTGAACATGTCTTTTTAAGGGACACCATTAACTCAAAACAGAAGCCATGTTTCCAACAAAGCTCTCTGAAAATAAATAAATATAAAAGACAAAAGATCAAAACAGAGCCCATGGCAGGAAATTGCAGGAGTGAGAGAGGACCAATAGACAAGTCAGAGGACTATGAACTCTGGAGGTCACCCTGTGACCAAAGCTCTCAGAAATGTTCTCACCATGCCCCTTGCCTTGGAGCCTCTCCTTTCATGGGCTGCCTGCTTGGAACGTTGGACAAGGCCCAGGCAGACATGCAAGGGCACTAGAAGGAAGCCAAGACTGATGAAACCATGAGCCTTACAAGCGAGCCTTCTCCTCAGTGCCACCAAAGGCAGGGACCAGTCAATATTGGTTTGTCCCCTCTGAAGATGGAAGGGGGAGAAATCATTACCCCTACATGATTAACTTTAAAGCAGAAACCAATGGATCTTTCATTCAAACTGATTATTTTTGACATTTCCATTTGTGTTACTAGTATCTGTGACTAATGATGGCTGAATTTGCCAAATGGTGGTTCGCGGTACCCTCAACTCACTCATGACAATGAGGGCAAGATGTACTCTTTTTCTCATGTTACATGGTAAAGCCACCACCCTGCTTTTGCCAACCTAGGCACCCTGTCTGAGACCATCACTGTTCCCTTACTATTTCAAATACTGGAATGAGGCAAGGGCTAGCATAAAGAGGAAGACAACCTACCAGGGTCAGGAGTCTATCAAGTACCTTAGCAGTTCTTTATTCCAACACCCACTTTGAGGCTTGAACCTGACTTAGAACATCTGACACCTGATTATCTGGCTTTTGCTTGAATACGTCTGATAGCAGGGAGCTCACTACCTTACTAAGTTGTCCAATATATCTTTGAGCCCCTCTGATTGTAAGAAGTTTCCAACAAATTGAACCTAAAATTGTATCCCTGTGATTTCTACCCATTTGTTCTGGTTGTTCTTGCCTTGTGTCTTCTCAGAACAGTCTTCTTTCCTCTCCCTACGACAGTCCTCCACATAAATGGAAATGGTTCCCACATACCCCCAGAGTCTCCCTCCTTAGACTAGTCTCATTTCTATCACCTTTTCCTCATACAACATAGTTTTGCATTCCAGCACCATCCAGGTTCACATGCATATATTAGTATATTTATTATGGTGATTTAAGGAGACGGACCACTTTTAGAGACAAAATGTAAAATCCTGGTGGTCAGAGGCCCTCTTAATGGAGTAGGGTCTACCTGGTGGTACACCTTCATGGCTGTACCATGACCTGGCTCAAGTGAGCTCTTTAACCCTGGCTGAGTCTATTAGGCTGGTTGCCACTAAAGTGTAAGCTCTTCAGGACAGGGAGTTTGTCCAGTGCTGAGTCCTCAGAGTCCTGTGATGAATGAATGAATGATGAATGAGTGAATGAATGAGTGAATGAGTGAATGAATGAGTGAATGAGTGAATGAATGAGTGAAT
>NC_045435.1:190353360-190427944 GCF_002776525.5 Piliocolobus tephrosceles | reverse complement strand
AGTGAATGAGTGAATGAATGAGTGAATGAGTGAATGAATGAGTGAATATGAATGAATGGGAGAAACCTAGGACTTTCCACATGCAGATTTTAGAGTTGGTGATTATTAATTCTACTTTTAGCCTCCTTTATTTTACTTTGCTTAACTGTACTGAGTCTCAACTTCTACAGCTAAAAGTGCAGTAAAATAACAATACCCTTTTTCACTTGACTGTCAAGAGGGAGAAAGTAACTGCCAAATCATCTGTGAATAAAAGACACTAGCTATTCCATACATAACATGAGTTGAGAAAAAGTTCATGGGTTCAAATACATAGGATCTTGGGGCCTGTCACCAAAGCAAGAGGTCACTTTTCCTTGCACAGGCAAGAAATCAATATTTGAGCACAGGGACTCAAATTAATCCATATAATAACCACCAATAAATGTCTGCTGACAGCAGCATGACTATGGTTGACAATATTGTGTTGTATATTTCAAAGTAACTACAAGAGAGGATTTTGAATGTTCTTACTACAAAGAAATGATAAATGAGGTGATGGATATGCTGAATACCCGGATTTGATTATTACATAATGTATACATGTATCAAAACCACCTCATATATACATACAATTATTATATGTCAATTAAAGAGATTTTTAAAAATCTGCTGAATTATGAAACTCCTGCGAGAATCCACCCATTTTCAATAGGGATAAACTGAGAATGGCAGATAATCATAGGGGGGTTCCCTACTGATTCAATTACGCTCTACGGAGGCTGCCAGACATCTATTTTCACAACTCTCAGCCTTATGCAAACTGTTTTAATGTCCTTGTAGAAGGCGGTGGTGTATCATATGGGAAGGAAGGAGAGACCAGGCTGCAAGCTCGCCTTGGAACAACTTTTCTGCCACCAACTCATTTTTGGCCAAGGTATGAAAGGAAAAACAAAACAGAAACCAACCCACTCTTTCCTCTCCTTCCTCAGACAGATGTGGAGCCCAGAGGCACAACAGCGTGGACTTGGAGAGCTGAAAGCAACTCCAAAGTTTGTTGCTGGGTGTGGATTTCAGAGCTTGTAACTACGTTTGCTCAGACGCGGTAGAAATCAAGCATGATGCAACCCCATGAATAGGGAACACTCCCTGTGTCACTATTTAGAAGCTGGGTGCCAGGCTTCCAATCCCCAAATCAGTGCAGCCTCCTCCAGGAGCCAGCTTGTCAGAGGATCCTGGCTTTAATGGAAGTGTTCGGCTATGTGGGGAATCGGGAGGATCTGACCCAGCTTCCTGTCACCAGCCTGGTGGGTGAGAGTTTCCGCTGGTGTGAGAAAGCAGGGAGAGGGGTTCGGCTAGGTAGTGTTGTTCCTGAAGTGTGTGGGTGAAATGGCTTCTGCAGTTGGAGGGCAGGGACCTGGCCTGATTCATCGTGGCAACCCCCTCACTTGGGCAGCAGCCAGCACCTTGCTCCACCCTTCATCACCACCATCATCACTCCCCCACAGTCTTACCTCGTTCCTTTTCATCTGGGTCCCATGATCTTGTCTCATCAACACCCTCAATTCCCTTCCTCCTTGTCCTTCTCACTGAACAATTATCCAGCTGGGCTTTCACCTTCATTGCTTCGTTTCTGGGGAAAGAAAATGTGTTCAGCTATGCCCAACGGTACTCCCACAAATTACTAGGCAGTGACCTTGCAGCATTATCTCATTTGTTACCTCTTCAGGACAGGAATTGTTATCAGCCTCATTAACCAGATAAGAAGACAGAGACTCAATTGTCTGTCACTGGTAGATTTTCATAACATCCTGGGGAAATACAAGAATTATCTATGCTTTTCTTGTCAGCTAGGAGTAGTTGCTGTTAATTAAATCTTTATGACCTTTTGACTCCTCACCACTCCTGATTATCACTTTGGTTTATTTGGTCAAGATTTATTTTTATTTTTATTTGAGATGAAGTTTCACTCTTGTTGCCCAGGCTGGAGTGCAGTGGCGCGATTTGGGTTCACTGCAACCTCCACCTCCCGGGTTCAAACAATTCTCCTGCCTCAGCCTCCTGAGTAGCTGGGATTACAGGTGCGTGCCACCACACCAGGCTAATTTTTGTATTTTTAGTAGAGATGGGGTTTCACCATGTTGGCCAGGCTGGTCTCAAACTCCTGACCTCAGGTGACCCACCCTCCTCAGCCTCCCAAAGTGCTGGGATTTCAGGTGTGAGGCACCACACCTGGTCTTATTTGGTCAAGATTTTTTAAGCCCTTAGAAAAGTAACAATGGAAAACCAAAGTGTTCATTTTCTCCAGAGGTGACAAAATCTGAAAAAGGAAACTAGGATGAAGTCCCAAGTTCCTGGTTGAGCTCTAGGAATGCGATGGTGAGTTTCTTTATCTCACCTAGTATTATTATCAAAATGTGAAATCTACCTAATCATACTTCATCAGTTAGTTTGATCTTTAACCACTTAGCTCTGGAGAGAACACCAGGAGCTGTCTACTAATTCTATTTCATGGGTTTTCTTCATATCTTCCTTCTGGAGATTATGTGTAGGATTTTAAAGATACACTGTTTCTAAATTGGGAAATGGGAGAAATCATGTTCTGATGTATCCCTTTGCTCATCTGTGAGCTCTGCCTTCTCAAAAGCTTGCCAACTACTTCACAGCTTGTCAGCAGTCCCTTGGGCATTTCCCAAAACTCACTTCAATTCAGTAGGGGGGTAAGGTGTAGCACACAGAGGGCCTGGCAGGGAATTCAGAATGGGTGGGAGTCTGGACCCAGTTTCACCTGATACTAACTTGCTATGACCTTTAGCCAGTCCACTTCTGTGTCTTCATTTGCACCAGAAAAGAGTAGACTACTCTTGCTACTCAAAGTGTAACCCAGGGACCAGTAACATGGGTATCACCTGGAAGCTTGTTAGAGCCACAGGCCTCACCCCAGACCTTATGAATCAGAATCTGCATGTTAACAAGATTCCAGGGGATTTATATGCACATTAAAGGGTGAGAAGCCCTGGGTTAAATGGATTCTTGATCCTATGATTTCTTTTATTTCTTTTTGGCTGTTGTTTTAATTGACAAGTAAAAATTGTATATTACTTACGTTGTACAGCATGTTTTGATAAATGTGTACATTGTGGAATGGCTAAATCAAGCTATGCTAGGTAATATATGCATTACCTTGATCCTATGATTTAAAAATACATATTTGGCTGGGCGCAGTGGCTCATACCTGTAATCCTAGCACTTTGGGAGGACAAGGTGGGTGTTCACCTGAGGTCAGGAGTTCAAGACCAGCATGGCCAACATGGCCAAACCCTGTCTCTACTAAAAATACCAAAATTATTCGGGTGCGGTGGCATGCGTCTGTAATTCCTGCTACTCGGGAGACTGAGGCAGGAGAATCACTTGAACCCGGGAGGCAGAGGTTGCAGTGAGCTGAGATCATGCCAGTGCACTCCAGCCTAGGGGACAGCCAGACTCTGTCTCAAAAAATATAAATAAATAAATAAATAAATAAATAAATAAATAAATAAATAAATAAATAAATAAATAAAACATGTTAACAACCCTCATTCCCCGCCCTCCCCAGGGGTGTACAGCCAGTGACAAGACTTGGGTTTGATTCCTGACATTGCACGCACTCAGTCTATGACTTGCTCAAGCTGCTTCCTCTCTCTAAACATCAAAACAAAGAGATGGTTTTCTGGATCGACGAGAATGTAGTTCACCAGCACACAGCCAATTCTAAGCTGACTTTCTATTATTCCCATTATAGGGAAATCATTCAAGTGAGGAACAGAAGCCCAGGCCTCTAGGAGTGGAGCTGGCTCACTGTTTTCACTTTCATTTTAATTATTTTTGAAAAGGGTAATGAAATTGTAACTGGAACCGTTAGAACATTTTTAAATTTGAAATAAAGCGTAAGTCAATTCCTGTTAACTTTCTTTACAACCTTGCCAAGCTCTGGAAATACTATTCAGCCTCTCATTCCAAATTCACATCCAGGGGAAGACTTTTCTCCCCACCTCGCAGCTGGGGACAGCTAGGTAAACAAAAAGCCGCAGCGCTGGACCTCGGAGAGACCACACCTTGGGACGCCAGCTGAAAACCAGCGCGGGGAACCTCCCCCATTCCAGCGCCACCGAAACATTCTTCCTCCGAGTCTCCGCGTCCTTCTGACGGAAGCGGCGGGAGGCGGAGCTAGTGCCGCGAATAGGAACCGCCATGTATTCGGGGTACGCTAGTTTCTCGCCGGACGCTAAAGACCGACGCACAAATCAAGAATGGACCATTCTTTTAAGTCAGTCATTTATCCAAACTCGAGACGTTCGCCAGGAAATCTACAGAAAAGTTTCCAGAACCACTTTTTCACTTATATTCTATAATTCTGGCAAGCTCGAGACGTAAAAAGAGCACTTTAGGACAAGTCATTCTGCTTTCCCCTCTCAAGTTTGAGCCTGAACTACTTGGGCTCGCCTATCGTCACTTCCGGGGATCGAGCTGTGAATCCCGGAAACTGCACGCGCGGAGCGGGGAAGCTTCGTCCAGCGGTCGCGTTGCCATGGGCCGGAGGAGAACGCCGGCCGGTGGGTCGCTGGGACGGGCCCTTATGCGCCATCAGACTCAGCGGAGCCGAAGCCGTCGTCACACTGACTCCTGGGTAAGACAGACCATGTCATCCATGTCATCTTTCTTATCTTTTCTGTCTAGCCTGAGTGCTGCAAAATTCGCGGTCAAAAGTCAGGTAAGTTTTGCGGGAGGGACGCCTCAGCCTGATTTTGAAGGATGAGTTGGAGTTTCTGCCAAGCCAAGTAGCAGGCCCTCCTCCTGGCAGGGCCCAGAACACAAAGGTAGAAGAGGCTTCAAAGAAGGGTTAGTGTGTTGATGAGGCGTGGAGTGAGAATGTGAAGAGTCTTCAGCGCCAGGTCTTGAGTACGTTTGTGTTTTGCCCAAGAAGCCACTGAAGTGCTTGGAACTTCCAGAGCAGGAAATAGACATAACGTATTTTTGTATTGATTTGTTCAAAGAATAGATCCTCCAGAAGCGGTTGGTTACTGCCAGAAATACAGAATAATTCAGATCCTTGCTTCACCCTGGCGAAGCACCCCCTAGTGGTTTAGCTCAAAGATAAATCATTCATTTTTCAGGTGTGACAGGACCTAATATTTTACTAGGCTATAGAAGGATCTTTAAAAAAATGAATCAAGTGATTTGACTTGTGTTAATCATTCTAGTCGTTATTTTCACCATTCATTCCCCCAGGAATGAATGAGAACATTTGAGTTCTAAGATCGTGTACTAAAGTTAAGTGTGCCCCTGGAGCTAACTAACCGTGTGCCACCGTCATACCAGCTGACTTTCATCCATGTAGTCCACAGAGTAAACAGCACAGAGTGCTTATCAGTATTCATCAGGTCAGAGTTATGCTGGAGATTAGATTACTGGTAATTTTTATTAGTTTCGAAGAAACTTGTTATTAATGAAGCCTTTTAGGAAATAGAGGGAAGATTGAACATGAATGGTAAACAATTGAATCCGAATTCCTTATTTTTGCTGATTCTATGGCCACTTAAACTTTTGGCCTTTCATATTTATTTTTTCATCATTCAGTCATTCATTTTCAGAGACAGGGTCATGCTCTGTCACCCAGGCTAGAGTGCCATTGGTGTGATCATAACTCACCAGCTCACTACAGTCTCCACCTTCTGGGCACAAATGATCCCCCACCTTAATCTCTGAGTAACTGGCATTACAGGTGCACACCATCAGGCCTGGTTGTTTGTTTGTTTGTTTTTTGGAGAGACAGGGTCTTGCTATATTGCCCAGGCTGATCTCAAACTCATGGCCTCAAGCAGTCCTCCCGCTTAGCCTCTTGAGGAGCTGGGGTTACAGGCACAAGCCACCACACCTGGCACTTTTTTTTTATTTGTACCAAATTTGTACCTATACTAAGTATATAGCTTAGGGTGTGTCTGGGTTGTGTCTGGAAATCAATTTAGTGGTTTGCAACTAGCTTTTTTGTTTTTATTTTTCCCCCAGCAAGATAGAGAAATATCAGAATGTGTTACATGTAATAGGGTGTGGCTTCAGTATTCTTTTGTTTCCATTTTACTGTTCGGAATGGTACTTGAATGCTTGTATCATTATATGTACATACAGCTTTGGGTCACTATGTAAAATGTATTTCTTATTGTGGGACTATATAGATAAAGTTTTAACTAATTTTGACTAGCAGAGTCAATCTGGGTTCAAGTTCTACCTCTGCCATTTAGTTTTCAACTATAGGCAAGTTATTTTATCTGTTGAAGCCTTAGTTTCATCATCAGTGAAATGAAAATACAATAAAATTCACCTCAAAAGTTTTTGAAAATTAATGAAATGGTGAAAGGGAACTGCCTATTATGAGGTAAGAGTGTGCTCCTTTAAACATTAACTATGAGTAGTATTGATTCTAAAGGGACTACAACCATCCTCAAGACCATAGACTAGTTGCAAGGAAGTTTAGAGCTTATTGGATGCCAAGAGCAGAAGAGAGCAGCTGTATTTATCACCCTGTGTTTTTTCATAGTTGCACACAAGTGAACTCAATGATGGCTATGATTGGGGTCGCCTCAATCTTCAGTCAGTGACTGAAGAGAGCTCCCTTGATGACTTCCTTGCTACTGCAGAACTTGCAGGAACAGAGTTTGTAGCTGGTAAGTTGTTTATTGCTGAGTGCATGTGACACTGTCACATTTCCATCTGGGGCTGAGGTTTTGTTTTTTGTTTTTGTTTTTGAGACAGAGTCTCGCTCTGTTGCCCAGGCTGAAGTGCAGTGGCGCGATCTTGGCTCACTGCAGCTCCGCCTCCTGGGCTCAAGCAATTCACCTGCCTCAGCACGGCGAGTAGCTGGGACTACAGGCAGACGCCACCACGCCCGGCTAATTTTTGTATTTTTCGTAGAGACGGAGTTTCACCATGTTGGCCAGAATGGTCTTGATCTCCTGACCTCGTGATCCACCCACCTCAGCCTCCCAAAGTGCTGGGATTACAGGCGTGAGCCACCGCGCCCAGCCTGAGTCTTGAACAATGAATAGATGTTAGAAGGACACATGAGATAAGACCTTTTACATAGGCAGGCAGAGGACTCGAGCCAAGATGTGAAGCAGCAGCCGACTTTGTTCAGAAAATGGCTAGAAGTTTGACTTTCCTGGTGCAGGGGGCGGGATGTGATGAGCACAGGTGCTGAGCAGGTGGACAAGGGCCAGATTCTGGAGAGAACAAAGGTTTAAGGGAAGCTTTAAACAAGTGTGCAACATGATTTCATATTTCATTTTTCAGTGTTTTTTGGGGAGATGCGTGGGTTCCAGCTTTAATGAGCTATGTAATTGGCAACTAAAAATTGTATATAGTTAGAGTATATAGTGTGACGTTTGGTTTTATATTATATATATATGTAGTGAAATGATTACTAAAATCAAGTAATTAACATACCCATCACCTCACATTGTTTTTGTGTGTGTGGTGAGAACAAGATATATACTGTCTTAGCAAATTTCGTATTAACTAGTAAATACATTATTATCAACTATGGGCACCAGGCTGTACATTAGATCTCCAGAACTTATTCATCCAGCCTCAGTAAAACTTTACTGTTAGACCAATATCCTCCTATTTCCCCCACTCCCTAATCTCCGGTAACCACCATTTCTCTCTGCTTCTGCGAGCTCGACTTTATTCCACATATAAGTGAGATCATACAGTATTTGTGTTTCTGTGTGCCTGGGTTATTTCGCATAGCATAGTGCTTCATTCATATTGTCACAAGTGTCAAGATTTCCTTCTTTTGTAATGCTAAGTAGTATTCCATTGTGTATACACATATACCACGTTTTCTTTATTCATTCAGACATTGATGGGCTTCTAGGTTGGTTCCATGTCTTGGCTATTGTGAGTAGCGCTGCAGGGAACGTGGGAGTGCAGATGTCTAACAGGTACATGAGATTTCATTTTTTAAAAGATCACTGCTGAATTTTAAGGAAGCAAGATGAGTTAGGAGACCGTATCACTTTAGTCTAGCAAGATGAACAGGCCAGAACTGAAATAGAGGTAGTAGAAGAATGGAGAAGATGAGAGGAACAAGAGCACTTAAGGAGCTAGAGTAAACCAGACTAATGGAGAGGGCAGCATAAGCGAAAACGAGCGAAGGGACAAAAATAAACTGCTGGATTTCACGATGAAATACCACTTCACCCACTAGGATAGCTAAAATAAAAGAGGCCTATAACAAATGTTGGTGAGGATGTGGAGAAATTAGAACCTCATACATTGCTGTGGGAGTATAAAGTGGTGTTGCTGTTTTATAAAAAATTTTGGCAGTTCCTCAAAAGGTAAAACATGGAATTACCATCTGATCCAGCAGTCCTACTCCTGGGTGGATGCCCAAAAGAAATGAAAACACGTCTACACAAAAACATGGACGTGTGTATTCATAGCAGCATTATTCATCATCACCAAAAAATGGAAACACCACAAAGTCCTAAACAGGCAAATCTACAGAAAGTAGATGATTTCCACCAGGTACCTGGGGATGGACAGTGACTGCTAATGGGTAAAGGTTTCTTTTTGGGGTGATGAAAATATTCTAAAATGGATTGTGGCGATGGCTGCACAACTCTGTGAATATACTGAAAATCATTGAATTGTATGCTTTAGTGGGTGGATTGTGTAGTATGTGAATCATATCTTAGTAAAGCTATTTTCTTTTTTTCTTTTTTTTTTGAGATGGAGTCTCTCTCTTGTCACCCAGGCTGGAGTGCACTGGCATGGTCTCGGCTCACTGCAACCTCCGCCTTCCGGGTTCAACCAATTCTCCTGCCTCAGCCTCCTGAGTAGCTGGGATTACAGGCATGTGCCACCATACCCGGCTAATTTTTGTATTTTTAGTAGAGACGGGGTTTCACCACGTAGGCCAGGCTGGTCTCAAACTCCTGACCTTGTGATCCGCCTGCCTCGCCCTCCCAAAGTGCTGGGATCCGTGAGCCACCGTCCTGGTGCTATTTTCTTCTTAAAGTCATTAGTAATCTCTGCGAGAACAGTTTTAGTGGAGTGATAGAGCCACAGCTGGAATCTAGAGAAACAGGAAGTGGGAGTTGAGGAAGTTAAGGAATGAGGAAGTTGTATTCTTCTGAGATATTTGACTGTGGCAGGGAAAGAGAAGTGTAAGGGTGTGTGTGAGAAGGATCTGGGTTAATGGTAGTATGTTCTTAGGTTATGGGGTGAGACAGTAGAGAGGGAAGTTGGAAAGATTTGTTTTGGCAGTATCTGTTAGAAGTTGACAGTTGCAGGCCGGGTACAGTGGCTCATGCCTGTAACCCCAGCACTTTGGGAGGCCAAGATGGGCGTATCACCTGAGGTCAGTAGTTCGAGACCAGCCTGGCCAACATGGCAAAACCCTGTCTCTACTAAAAACACAAAAATTAGCCAGGCATGGTGGTGTGTGCCTGTCGTCCCAGCTACTCAGGAGGCTGAGCTGGGAGAATTGCTTGAGGTTGCAGTGAACCGAGACTGCACCACTTCACTCCAGCCTAGGTGACAGAGTGAGACCCTGTCTCAAAAAACAAAAACAAAAACAAAACAGAAAGCAAGTTTACAGTTGCATATCCTATGAGCCAGCACCTCTACTTCTCAGCATCTACCCCAGAGCAGCAGAATTGCCCGGAGAACTCTTGAAGACAGATTCCTGGCTCTATCCTCTAGACTCTAGAGCATCTGATTCAGTGAGTGAGGGTTACAGCTGCTGTATTTACATTTTTAACAGGTTCCCAGATGACGCTGTATTTTAATAATGAAAACTTGGAAACTGAATGTTCAGTAGTAGAGAAAATGTGATATAGCCACAGTATGAAATACTGTGCGGCAGTCAAAAAGAATGTAGTAACTCTGGATAGTTATTTGGTATAAAACTTCATTTGAGAATAATAATTCATCCAAGGCTAGAAGAATCTAATCAAGAAAGCTTAAGTTCTCTTAGGCTCTCATTTTTAGTTTTCTAAGTTTATCAATATGACCAAACACTCTGTATCTACATTGCCTCTTAAGTAATAGTCCTTTTCTTTATTTGAACAGAGAAACTTAATATTAAGTTTGTGCCTGCTGAGGCTAGAACTGGACTACTGTCTTTTGAGGAGAGCCAGAGAATTAAGAAGCTCCATGAAGAAAACAAACAGTTCTTGTGTATACCGAGGAGGTGAGCTGAAGAAGAATTTAGAATGCCACAAAACATACAAGGCTGCTGAGTATTCGTTTTTTAAATTGCTTCTTTTTCTCAGCTACCATTATTAGATCCAAATTCCCTATCTTATTTTGGTTACTTATATGAGGAATTTTTTTCCTTCTATGATTGTTTCAGACCAAACTGGAACAAAAATACTACCCCAGAAGAACTCAAACAAGCAGAGAAAGATAACTTCCTAGAATGGAGACATCAGCTGGTCCGGTGAGTATCACAGACTCTATGGCAAGTGACCTTGAAATCCCGAGTTCAGACATTTGGTGTGGTTACACCACCGTTTGCATTTTGAAGTTTTGATTCTTTTAAAAAGGAAATGGTAGCATTCTGCTAACAAGTACAAATGGATGTGGGCAGAAACAAGATTGCTAGGTGCATATGCGTCCTTGCACAGACAGCGAGTCGGTTACTCTGCGCAGCTCCGGGCCTTTTCCTTTCATTCCCCTCTTTGGCCATTGGGCGCCCTGGAGTTGATCGCTGCTCGCCTGCACATTTTTCCAGAAAGAGTGTGGGAAAGAAGTGACTTTGTGTGATAGGGAAACTTCCAGAGCATAAATAGCTTCAGGATAAAATTTGAATCTGGTGGAGTATTGTCTAAATAAATAGCATTTTTATGGCGTCTCAGCAGGAAATATATAAAATAATTTGACTCTGGATATTTGCACACCATACTTATTTTTAATGTAATGAATTTGAGCATTTACACTGCTAAAAATTGTCTATTATAATCCGGCAAAGATATAAACTTCTCATTCAAAAACTAGGCTAGAAGAGGAACAAAAGCTGATATTGACTCCATTTGAACGAAATTTGGACTTTTGGCGCCAGCTCTGGAGAGTCATTGAGAGAAGGTGAATTCATCATTTTCTTTTGTGTAATAAGGACGTTGTGGTGAAGTTATATTCGTTTTGGATGTTGATATAGGCTTATAGGCTCAGGGTATGAGGAATTAAGCTATGCAGAGGGTTACTGAGAATTATTATAAAAACACAGTATGATACTACCGTATATTTTGTATAGATTTTTTTGTTATTAGGTGAATATGTTGATAAGTGTGTGAGAATAATGAACATTTTCTGTAAGATGAATTCTGAAGAACCTACATAGATATTTTAGCAAATGTATATTTAGTTTCTACTGGTAATGTGGAAAATATGAGTACGAAAAAGAGTTAAGTTCCTGCCTGCAAAGAGCATCTATGTTATGGGGAGAGGCGGATGTCAAAGCCCACGTCAGCCGCTGTCACCATGTAAATGCTAAGCAAAGCACCAGGAACCAGGGGCACACACAGGAATGAAATGCAGTTCTTGCACTCAGAGAACTTCATACATGGGGAAATACAGAGGGCAGCAGAGTTCCTGCTCTGCAGCAGATAGAAAGGCAGTGGGCGGAGTCATAGCAGAGGAAGGAGAGGCTGATAAGCATTGAGGAAATCACGGGGTGGTTTTTATGTTTTTTAATTGGGCTCTGAAAAGAAGAGAATGATTTTGACAAATTGAGAATGAGAGATTTTCATTCTTTTTCGTGTAACACTAAGGAGAATTCCTGACTGTTGGAAGTTGATGAATCACCTGTCTCTAATCTCACCTCTTTGGTGTAGTTAAGAGGTTTTTGTTTTCCTCAAAGGGTTTCTGAATTACTTTCAAGGATGCCATAAATGAACCTTATATTTGAAATGATGTTTTTCAACAAGGACCCTTCAGTTTTTGTTTTCTTTGAAATCTATAAAGTGAACCTAGTAAGAAGACTAGGAAACAGAATGCCTTAATTGGGATTCTCAGAAAAGAATCTTATCACATTTAGCATATTGTTATTAAGAAAACAGGGCCCAGCCCGGTGGCTCACACCTGTAATCCCAGCACTTTGGGAGGTCGAGGCGGGTTGAACACTTGAGGTCAGGAGTTCGATACCAGCCTGAGCAACATGGTGAAACCCCGTCCCTACTAAAAATACAAACATTAGCCAGGCTTGGTTACTACTTGGGAAGCTGAGGCAGGAGAATCGCTTGAACCCAGGAGGTGGAGGTTGCAGTGAGCTGAGATCGCACCACTGCACTCCAGCCTGGGTGGCAGCAAGACTCCTCAACAAAAAAGAAAACAGTATTTGGACTAAACTTGTAAAAGTCACTTACATTTCTTATTAGGGTGATGACAATTAAAGTCACTTGAATGCCCCCATCCTCTGCCTCTGGGGGTGTAGAAAGGGCTCGTGGGCTGGGATGTGGGGAGTTCACAGAAGCAAGGCAAATCTCTAAGGCGGAAGAAAGGAAAGGCTTTCTGCAGATTATGGTCCATGCAGGCTCCTTTTACTCAGGCTTGAGGAGGGCTTCGGAAGACCCACGGTCATTCTCCTGGGGAACTGCTGTGGAGCACAGTAGCCTTCTCTTTGATGCCTCCTTGGTAGTTGAGGCTGTGTACTCATGAGAATGCCCATTTTCTCATTTCCAAAGAGAAACGGTAACAAGCGCGGAAGTACTGCAGCCTGGACCTCGAGGGCAGCACTCTCCATCTTCACACTTCATTACAGTTTTTGTTTTGTTTTCAGATATTGTCCTACTTCCTATGTGATCTATCTTTCTTCTTTGTTCCTTTTCTTTTTCTTCTGGTTTCTGACGTTTACAGCAGAGGCCTTCCTCAGGTGTCTAGTGATGTTTATCTGTCTTTAAGAACAAAGCATTACAAGGCTGGTTGACAGGCCTACCTGTTTAGTGGAATTTGCCAACTGGTGAGCTTCACCGTAAGGTGCCTGGGCAGGGGTCAGTTTTATTTTGTCAGAATACTCCAAGATGTTAAGATCTATAGGTCTTTTCCCCAGAGCCAGTCAGTTTTGTGTGTGGCTTTGTTTTGTTTTGTTTTTTGAGACAGAGTTTCGCTCTTGTTGCCCAGGCTGGAGTGCAATGGCGTGATGTCGGCTCACCACAACCTCCGCCTCCCAGGTTCAAGCGATTCTCCTGCCTCAGCCTCCTGAATAACTGGGATTACGGGCATGCGCCACCACGCCCAGCTAATTTTGTATTTTTAGTAGAGATGGGGTTTCTCCACGTTGGTCAGGCTGGTCTCAAACTGACCTCAGGTGATCCACCCGCCTTGGCCTCCCAAAGTGCTGGGATTACAGGCGTGAGCCACTGTTCCCGGTTCCAGTCAGTTTTTAAAAAGAAGAATGATCTCCTGCCAGGAAGGGGCAGGAGGTGGTATAATACAAGGGTGCTGGGCATCTTCACAGTTCAGTATCTTCATAGGCTTACGCTGAATTCCCCTTTTTGCACTTTGGCAACTCTTTCCCATTTTCCCTGTGCCTGAGGTCCCAGTCCTGGAACTTCTCAAGTTCATTTTCTCCATAATAAACGCTCGCCTTCTGCTATTGGGGTGGGGAATGGGGGCTGCGTGGTGGGTTGCAGTTGCCTCACTGAATGGAACAGAGAAGCCAACCTCCCAGCGCACTGTTCAGACGGATGACAGGCGCGGGCCGCATTCGTGGCCTTGAGAGAGAGAGCTGATGCTTCTAATCCTGGGCTTGCTTGGAAGTCTGGGGCACGAACAGGTTTGCTTCCTGTTGGTTTGACATTTGGTTGCTGCTGTTCTTTCTCTTTATCCTAATGGGTTTCAGCCTTTGTTTTTGTGGGTTTTGAGAGGGAGCAGAGGTAGCCGTCTGTGTTCAGGTTAACAGGAAGCCTCTCTTACACCGTTTCCGTCCCGAATAATTTCCCAAGCGAGCCTGTACATGTTGAAACTTCTAGCTTCAGTTTGGATTACAGTATTATTTGCTGTCTTATTTTTGTTATGTGATTTTCTCCTTTTTTTAAATAAGAGAACATGTTTTCTAACTGAAGGAATATAGGTATATGAAAGTGGATCTGAGTGACATAGAAATATTTCCTTAAAAATGACTGCTGCTCCATCTTTGAATGGGAAATATTTATTGATGTCTTCTCCACAGCAGATGTCTCCTGTTTGGTAACAGGCTGGCTAAACCATCTGCCTCTTTACTTCTAACAGTAGTTATCAGAAAAGATTAGATGTATAACATGTCATTGAAATGCAGGAAACTGCAGAGGCACTGAGGGCGGAACACTGTCTTCCAGTAAGATAAGGCACTTCCACTGTGCTGCGTAGACCCTTCGTGCTACATGGCTGGCGCTTTGCTCTGATCCTCACTCAGCACATGAAGCAGCTGTCTTGAAATGTCTTTTCTTACTGGTGTTTCTAAACTGATTGTTCTTCCTACATGTTCGGTATGTAGACATAATGTTTGTAGACACTGTGGTTTTAGTTGATTAGGCTTTGTCCATTTTTTTGTAATCATTTTTTCATTTACTATTAAATACCCAGTTTGAAAGTGCATTATTACCTTAAAGAAGGAAATACTAGAACCAGCTTAACTAGAGAACTTAAAAAACAATTTGTCCAAAATTAGCAAGTCTGTGAGTTCCTTTGTGTCACAGGATTATGCTGACATTTTAACTATTCTTTTGTTTTGTTTTGTTTTGTTTTGTTTTGAGACGGAGTCTCGCTCTGTCTCTCAGGCTGGAGTGCAGTGGCGCGATCTCCGCTCACTGGAAGCTCCGTCGCCTCCCGGGTTCACGCCATTCTCCTGCCTCAGCCTCCTGAGAAGCTGGGACTACAGGCGCCGCCACCACGCCCGGCTAATTTTTTTGTATTTTTAGTAGAGACGGGGTTTCACCGTGTTCGCCAGGATGGTCTCGATCTCCTGACCTCGTGATCTGCCCACCTCGGCCTCCCAAAGTGCTGGGATTACAGGCGTGAGCCACCGCACCCGGCCAACTATTCTAAAAGAAAATGCACTTTTAATTGTCAAAAGAATGTCCTAAATGGTAACCTTAATTCCTTGGAATTTAGCATATTTGCAAAGTTGCCTCAGAAAAGGCTGCTTAACAGAATAAGGGTTTGGGGGAGCCTCTGCCGTGAGGTAGTCATGCATCTGTAGCTTATTTCCTTCCAGCAGCAGTCACGGTGGGCCTTTATAACATCTAGCTCAGAGCTGAAGGAAGGGAGGAGCCTCCCAGAGAAGGGAATTTTTTTTTCGCCTTGCCGTGCTGGACACCTGTAGTCCCCACTATATTTGTGAGGGATTTGAGGGGCTTGCACCAGCTGCAGTGAGTTGTCTTATTGCTGTACCTTCTTATATGTGATAGAAGTTGGACTTGCCATTCCTGCTTCAGCTGGACAACCTAAGTTAATACGTTCCTATTTTGTCTTTTTGCCATTTAAATACATTGTTGGAATTGGTGGATAATTTTGCCAAAAATATGCTTCCTTCCTTGTCCTGGGTTTAAATAAGATACTAGCTTCAATAGTGGCAGCTGTCAGCAACTGATTTACTAGTTTTCTTTTGAGGCTTTAACATGAGTGCAGATTAGGGATTGAATATTTAGTAGACTTCACCTTGGAGTGAAGTGTTTGGGATACTCCTTTATCTCACCAGGAGAGTTGAGTAGAAGTACGGTGGATGTCTTAGCAATGAAACTTCATCTGAACACCTCTAGGCTGTATGAGAGCAATAGCACGTTCTGATTAAGAGCATCACCTCTGTCCAGGCTGCCTGGGTTCCCATTCTGGCTGTGTTACTTATTAGCTGGTGGCCTTGAGCAAGTGACTTAACTGCCCTGAGCCTTAAGTCACTCGTGTATAAACTGGGAATAAGTATACCTTAAAAACTAATAGATGTCCAGTGCTTAATATATTGCAGGTGTTTGCTACTCTGGCCATTAATGTGTGGTTAGGAAAATCCCTTTCACCTCACACTGATTGGTCTGTCTCGTGTTTGTGTTTCAGTGATATCGTGGTCCAGATAGTAGATGCTCGAAACCCACTCCTGTTTAGATGTGAGGATTTGGTAAGTCAAGTTTGACAAAATTCACACATCAGTCCTTGGAGTAGCTGTGAGAGGACCACATCACTCAACAGTGACTGCAGGCACACATTCTGCCCGCTCTGGCTTTGTTACTGAGGCCTTCCCTCCTTCCAAGGTCGGGAGCTTGCATGACGCCACTGTTGAGACATGTTTTCTCAAACAATGATTTCCATCTGCAGGAAGCCACAGACACTTAAACGAGCTTTCTAGCTTTTAGTTTAGAAGCCACTTAAGGCGTTTGCTGGTTTCCCATTTTTCAGGAAACACCAGTGGAAATAGTATTTTATTTATTTTAGCATATTGCTGGTCACTTCACTTTTTAATTCATCCCGTAAAGTTCTCTCTCCTCACACTTTAGTTATGACTCCCTGTGGTATTTTACAAGTGAACTAAGTTTATGACACACCGCAGGGGCTAATAACTAACGTGTGAGAATCCCATGAAATGACGTAATACAGCTTTGGGTTAGTTCACAAAATATTGTATAATATGTGAGGTATTCATATTTCTTTTTGAGAACCGTAATACATATTTATTTATTTATTTATTTATTTATTTATTTATTACTATCTTATATATCTAATTTTTTGTAGAGACAGGATCTTGCCGTATTGCCCAGGCTGGTCTCGAACTCCTGGGCTCAAGCAATCCTCCCTCCTCCACCTCCCAAAGTGCTGGAATTACAGGCATGAGCCCCCATGCCTGGCCCAGATTATTTTGAAATCTGCTGATGCATAACAAAAATATTAATAGTGGAATTTCTTTTCAAAGCTTACTGAGAGGATTAGTATAATGCGTCGTGATTAAAACTGTTTAAATTAGGAAATGATTTAAAACTGGGGGCAGTAAAAACTTGTGTTGGGATCTTCAGTATGATTAGCCTCATTTTTTAGTTGTTTGAAGAGGTCTTTCTAAATCTCTTTGTCTTGCTTAGGAATGTTATGTGAAAGAAATCGATGCCAGTAAGGAGAACGTGATTCTCATCAACAAGGCAGACTTGCTGACTGCTGAGCAGCGGAGTGCCTGGGCCACGTACTTTGAAAAAGAAGATGTGAAGGTTATTTTCTGGTCAGCTTTGGCCGGAGCCATTCACCTGAATGGTGACTCTGAGGTAACCCGAGGGACTTTTACAGGTTGGGTTTCAAAGAGGAGGATTTTGATTTCTCATAGTGTGCTTCATTTGTGTTTTGTTTACTCTTACTGGAAATTTGTGGGAATTAGAGTTTTTCCCCTGTGTGCTGAATTCGGATGACCTACAGAAAGTGAATCACAAAGTTACTTTCTCTCTGGTTGTCGGACAGTGTGACATCGCCAGTGTTGTTACACACTGATATTAGCTGTATTATTTTTGTATAATTGTATAATTTTTTTTAAAGGTTGTAGACAGGAAGTTGTATAGGAAGTTCCACAATGACCCTGTAACTGCTTTTAAGAGAAGTCAGAACACAAGGGTACAACTGAAGGATGTAGTCAGTTCTCAGGACTTGATTAGAATCTCTTTCGACTTTGTTCTGACAACAGAAAAACTAACCCTAAATTAAGATATACCACATTATCTTTTAGCCCATATTTTGCAAAAGTAGTTTGGGCTTTATTTTTACTTTTGAATACAATAATATCTATAAGAGGGCCAGGCGCCATGGCTCACTCCTGTAATCCCAGCACTTTGGGAAGCCGAGGGGTGTGGATCACCTGAGGTTGGGAGTTTGAAACCAGCCTTACTGACATGGAGAAACCCCATCTCTACTAAAAATACAACATTAGCCGGGCGTGGTGGCGGGTGCCTGTAATCCCAGCTACTCGGGAGGCTGAGGCAGGAGAATTGCTTGAACCTGAGAGGCGGAGGTTGTAGTGAACCGAGATCGCGCCATTACACTCCAGTCTGGGTAACAAGAGCGAAACTCTGTCTCAAAAAAAAAAAATCATCATAATACCAACTATGAAAAGAAATTAGTAATTAGGATCGTAGAGATGGAGAGACTTAAGAAGTACTGTCTTTTTCCCTGTCCTTTTCTCCTGTCTCTGTTTATCAGGCATCTGTTGACTGTGGAGTGTGTGTTGAGCTGGGTTATGAATACAGCACCCTCCCCTCCGTGAGCTCATTGTATAAACTCTCACCTCTAACTGTGTAAAGGAGTTTCTTCCTCCACCTCCATATCAAACAGTTGCATATTTCTCTTTGACTACTTTAAGCGACAGGATGCTCGAGACCAGGTAACTCATTTCTTTTTACCTCTAAATGTAGAAAGTTCTTCCATTCAGTGGAACGAAGTCAGCCACCCTACCCTTTGATCTGAGGACTCTTTGTCCCTTCGGTTGTCTCCTGCAGCTGTGCATTTTCAGCTCTCACAGACACCATCTCCGGGACGCCCATCCTGGGTGCCTGTCTTCTTGCGTCAGGATCGCAGGCAAAACTGGCCACACCTAATTGAATACATTATTCCAGGTGGTGTTTGCCTAGGGCGTATACCAAGCATTCATATTTCTTGTGATCAGGATATTCACATTAATTCAGTTTCTGTTAGTTCATCTCCTTTCAGAAGCTGTTTGCTCTTGGCTCATTGAACCTGTGAGCAACCGAATCCCTCAAATATCAAAAAAATAAGAAAAGACTTACTAAGCAAACCTCATCCCATCTTTACATGGAGAGAAAGATATTTGTTCTGTTTTACTTCAACTTAGGAGAGTACTGTTCCTTTTAAATATGTTGATGGCTTAGTACCAAGGTAGAGTTCATTTTAGCGTGTACAGCTAGCATTTCCTCGCCTTCTAGCTGTGAATTGTCATGTCATTGATAACATCGTTGAACAGGCTAGGACAAGGGATACAGCTCTGTGACCTTTTGTGGACTTACTAGCAGCACTCTGTGCCAAGCGTTTTTATGTGAATATAGATGTAGTCACAAGAATATACCGATAATAATTATTATTGTAATTAATTAAAACTAACCCATAAAATTAATAAGTTAATAAAAACATAGTCTTTACCAGACACCACTATTCTAAACACTTTATGTATTTTACTCATTTAATCTTCTCGGCAGTAAGTATAGATACTTACCATTGTTAGGCAGAAGAATAGTTTGCCCTGTTAAACCATTATTTCTGTTGTTTCCAATCTTTCCTGGAAGTCAATGTCTTGCTGAAGTTTTAAAATAGATAATTACCATCGTATTGCTCTGCCCTAATGCAGTAACCCTACCAAAAATGGAAGAGATGAGTTTCTGCATCTGTGGCCTTCTTGATTTACTAACCAAGTAGTAGATAACAAAGGGAAATGAAATTTTTTGCGTAGTCAGTTTTCAGGGAACTCTTACTACCTCCTGTTGATGACTGTCTTATTTTTAGGGCTCACCAGGTCACTTGTGGAATTGTTTTAATGTCAGTGTCTGGCTTAACAGTATATGGTTTATGGAAGATATTCTTTCCTCCTTTTTAAGACTTAGGCGCCATTTGCTTCTCCCAAGTTTTCTGGACTCTCTGCCGTTGTCCGTGATTTCTCAGGTTGTCAAGTCTTACTTGTAACTCGTTACTAAAATCTGTAATTTGGGTATCAAATTACAGAAGTACTAGAAGTAGCTTGATATTCACTGTTTTCACTGTTTTCTTGCCTGAAAGTTTGGTTCATCTTCTACAGTTGTTCAGTCAGTTGTTTGAAAAATGTGAGTGTTCTGAAAAAAATGTGGCATTTTTCAAAAGGCACAGCCCAATTCTGAGTTGAGTATCTCTGGTTTCCTTTGGTCACCTTGGAATTGCACTGTGTTCCCCAAAAGATTGACTTTTTCCTTCTTTCTTTTAATTTTTAACATAATTATGGCAAAGTCCTTTGATTGTCTTTAGGACTTTTCCTGAAGCTGAACTGCTCCCCGCTGTAGTTTTTCTGCTGCACATTCATGTTCAGTTCACGTTCTCGTTTTCATGCTACTTTCATGTTTGAAAATGACCCAAAGGAGCCCGCAGTGAGGACGCTGGCTTCTTTACGTTCACTGCTCATTTACCATAGAAATCGCTTCCGCTTCTGTGTTTCTCTCATAAGCCCGGTTTCTTTTTGAGTTGCCAGGCTTGACAGTGAAATCATACCTATTTTTCTTGACATTTTGTTTTCTTTCTGCTTTCTTGAGATTTAAGATACATGTTTGGCTGAGTTCATTGTGTCCCCTTCTGTGACTGTTAATTATTCTGACCAAATTACTTGGAAATGATACAAGATTTCCATTACTTTCAGGTCCCAACAAATTCACCCTTATTTCTGCTTTGTTGTCAAGAGGGATTCAGAAGAACTCACACACCCATGAGTAGTAAATGATTTTTACCTTTCGCTTTCCAAAGGGAATCTGTCATCACTAAATAATTTCCACACGTGGAGTTGAGTTTTGCTGCCACATTTCACACATGGGGATCTGTGTGTGCTCCACGGTGCTTTGACTTCTAAAAGCAATTCTGAGAGAATAGCAGATTTTTTTAAACATGCCAACCACCGTCTTTAAAAATACAAATGTAAAATGAACTGTAAATGGCAAAGTCTGCCCTTGCTTTGTGCAGAGAAGAGTATGTTAAATGTGTTCTTGTTCCTGAGACATGCTTCGTTTTATCGTGCAGCCCATTGCAAAATAATGTACTGCCAAAGAGTTCAGTTTAACATAAGCTTTTCCCCTTGCTGTCTTTGAAGAGTTTTGTTGTTGTTGTTCTTGTTTTCTTTTGTTTTTTTAGAGACCCAGTCTTGCTGTGTTGCCCAGACTGGTTTTGAATTCCTGGCCTTGAGCGATCCTCCCACCTCAGCTACTCAAGTGCTGAGATTACAGGTGTGAGTCATCGCACCTGGCCTAAAGAATTATTTTAAATTACAAAAGTAATACATGTTCTTTATACAGAGTTCAAATAGTATAGAAACATATAAAGTAAAAAGTGAAGGGAAGGTCCAATTCTCCTCCCCTCCAAGAGGGCGCCACCCTCGATGGTTGTCTGTCATGGCACTGAAAGGCTTTCATTGTCTCCTGCCTGTATTCACCTTTCCATCTCCGTCGAACTTTGCTTGTCTCCTGCCTATATTCACCTTTCCATCTCCGTCGAACTTTGCTTGTCTCCTGCCTGTATTCACCTTTCCATCTCCATCGAACTTTGCTTGTCCTCTGTTCATCTTTTTTTTTTTTTTTTTGAGACAGAGCCTTGTCTGTCGCCCAGGCTGGAGTGCAATGGCACCATCTCGGCTCATTGCAACCTCTGCCTCTCAGATTCAAGCAGTTGTCCTGCCTCAGCCTCCCGAGTAGCTGAGATTACAGGTGTGCACTACCACGCCTGGCTAATTTTTGCATTTTTAGTGGAGCCAGGGTTTTACCATGTTGGCCAGGCTGGTCTCAAACTCCTGACCTCAAATTATCTGTGCACCTCAGCCTCCCAAAGTGCTGGGATTATAGGCGTGAGCCACCACGCCCAGCCGTCCTCTGTCCATCTTACATAATCAACTCACTAGAGTAGAAACTGCAGTTATGTATTTCTGAGCGTTTCTATTATTTTATCAGGAAGAGGCAAACAAAGATGATAGACAAAGCACCACAACTGAGTTTGAACACTCCAGTTTTGACGAGGCTGAAATTTCTCACAGTGAGACCGAACATCTCCCAGCCAGGGATTCTCCTTCACTTAGTGAAAATCCCACAACTGATGAAGATGACAGTGAGTATGAGGACTGTCCAGAGGAGGAGGAAGATGACTGGCAGACATGCTCAGAAGAAGACGGTCCCGAGGAAGAGGACTGTGGCCAGGACGGGAAGGAAAGCTCTGCTGCAGATTCTGAGGCTCAGAGCAGGAAAACCCCACAGAAGAGGCAGATACACAATTTTAGCCATCTAGTATCCAAGCAGGAGTTACTAGAGCTCTTCAAGGAACTACATACCGGGAGAAAGGTGAAAGATGGGCAACTGACGATCGGACTGGTAAGATGACATATGTCATAACATTGTTGCCGCATGATTGTCTTTAATCCCCATTTTTTCAGTAGCTGCACGACCCCAGAGACTAACCAGGCTTCCGGCATCATAGGCAACATCGCCCTCTTGTTGCCCACTGGCATCATGGGATTAGGCAGTAGGATAGACAGAGCCCAACTCAAAGGAATCGACGTCCTCAAGGCTTATATTGTACCATACCTATTCACGTTAAATGGATTCTCCAGTCTCCTTCAGTTCAGCTTTTTCTGCCGTGTGAAGTACCGAGAGAGCAGAATGAGAGAGATGTTAAGGTTGTCTTCAGACTTCAGCCCAGTGTTCTTTGGGCACCCTGTGATTCTTGCCAGCTTACGCTGTAAATGTTCAGATGCTTAATAGGGAGAACCCCAGCATCTTGGGGCTGGACAAAATATGACAAATGCATTGGTTGCATAAACACCGCATAGTAGATAGGGGAAAGTAGATCACATCTCAGCTTTATATACGCTAATTCCAGAAGTGGCTGGCTGCGGAAGTGCGCAGACCCCGAGGGGCCACAGCGTGGCTCTAGATGGCCCCATCCTTAGCTAAGGAGATGTGAGATGTTAGAGAAGGTATTTATTATACAGATCTACCCAGGATATAACAGTGAGGGAAAGGAGATCAGGGCACGTTTAACATCTTCTAGCTTTTCAGTTACATGCTCAGTATAGCTAATCCTAATTAGTTTTGAGCCCCCTTCTCTCCTGCCCCAACCCCCTGCCCCAAAATGCCTGTTTAAAATGACTAAAGTAGATTAGCATCTTATAGTGTAATTAAAAGAGCTGTCTGTGGAATCAGACAGACCTAGGTGTAATTCCCAATTCAGCACTAGAACTAACTTGTTAGGAACACTGGGGAAATTGCTTATAATGCCTCTGAGCTTTAAAGCTTCATTCTTTATATTGTTGCTAAAAAATTCGTATCAGAAAGTTCAGCTTCTCTACATGTTTTCTCACATTTATGGAAAAACTGAGCATCCTCCTTCATTTTCTGAATTTCTTGCTCTAGAAATTCTGCAAACACTTACTGATCACCTGCCACATGCCAGATGTTCTGCTTGGCTTTAACTAAAAATGACTGAAAATTAAAAATAATTGTGTGTTGTGATTATGCACATGTCCATCCGATCAGCCTCACCCAGTGTGGAAGATGCGATGGAAACCGCTGTCTGTAGATGGGGCAGTGAGGGAAGGCTGGGGACAAGGGGATGAAATTTTCTGTAGCATCTGCTGTTAACAGCAAAACCTATAAAATTAAAATGTACATAGCCTGACCATTTGTCACTGGAGACATGTCTGAATAAATATACCCACACCCCAGGAGAAAAAAGATGTCTCAACAAATACAGAGAGCATGGATTTCAAATAATTTTCAAAGTAACCAGACGCTTAATGCTAGTCTTGCCATCATCTGTGTCATATCTTTGAGTCTTTTGATAGATGTACTGTTTTACTATTTGGTAACTTCTGAGTCTCTTCTAGGTGGGCTACCCTAATGTTGGTAAGAGTTCAACAATCAATACCATCATGGGCAACAAGAAAGTATCTGTGTCTGCCACACCTGGTCACACGAAGCACTTTCAGGTATTTTTGTGGTTCCTTGCCACTTGCGTGCAGCTGTTTCTTCCTTTCATCTGTTGTATACCCAGCTCAAAACTCTTACTTGTCTTCCAGACTCTCTACGTGGAGCCTGGTCTCTGCCTGTGTGACTGTCCTGGCTTGGTGATGCCGTCTTTCGTGTCTACCAAGGCCGAAATGACTTGCAGCGGAATCCTCCCAATTGATCAGATGAGAGATCATGTTCCACCTGTATCATTAATATCCTTTCTGCTTTGAAAACACTCTAGTTATTAAGTGCATATTAGGGCTTCAGGTTTATTGTGGGCATTCGAGGGATTCTGATTTGATGAAGAATTTAAAATACTAGTGATCTGCACAAGTTTAAACTGTGAGATAGCATGAGAACTTCCAAATCGGAACCTCATTTCCTGATTTCCGCAGTGTAGCCTTGAAGAAATGGGAGAATCTAGGTTTCAGATACTCGGTTCCAAGTTGCAAACCTATTTAACAATGCCATGTAACCATTTGAATGACCTTGGAAAACTTGCTTAACCTTCCCAAATACTTCCCTTTTCTCTAAGTGCGGGAAAAGCATCGATCTCACGGTTGATTATATTTAATCAGTATAGCTAACATATATTGAATACTTGCTATGTGCTTTTCTAAACCCTAACCAAATATCTTTTAATCCTCAAAAAGCAACCCTTAAGGCAGATACTGCTGTTATTCCCGTTTCCTCGAACTTGAGGAGACTGAGGCACAGAGAAGTTAAATAATTTATCTAAGCTCTTACAGCTAGTAAGCAGTAAATTAGGAACTCTGCTACCTCTCAGCAGCATGATGAATTAACTTACACAAAAAGCATCTAGGACAGTGCCCAGCATGAAAAAAGGACTAAAAGATGGATTTGTTAAGAACTATGCAGGGGCCAGGTGTGGTGGTTCATGTCTGTAACCAACACATGAACACTTAGAGAGGTCGTGGTGGGCGGATCACTTGAGGCCAGGAGTTTGAGACCAGCCTGGCCAACATGGCAAAACCCTGTCTCTACTAAAAATACAAAAATTAGCTGGGCATGGTGGTGCACACCTGTAGTCTCAGCTACTCGGGAGGCTGAAGCATGAGAATCTCTTGAACCTGGGAGACGGAGGTTGCAGTGAGCTGAGATGGTGCCACTGCCCTCCAGCCTGGGCGCCAAAGCGAGACTCTTGAAGAAAAAAGAAAACGAAAGGAAAAAAAACCTGCGCAAGGTCTGAGATTTTACTGTACTTACAAGCTAACAAGTTAGTCTGTTACTGTTTTGTAGATACTAGCAGAAAACAGGAGACTTCATGAAATTGGCACACTGATCCGCTGGCTTGTAAGTAGGGTAAAATTTCCTTCATAACTACACCTTAGGCCACAGCTTATTCATAGATACATATATATGAAAAAGTATATAGCTTTTTTTATTTTTGAGATGAAGTCTCACTCTGTCACCCAGGCTAGAGTGTAGTGCGATCTCTGCTCTCTGCAACCTCCACCTCCTGGGTTCAAGCAATTCTCCTGCCTCAGCCTTGTGAGTAGCTGGGATTACAGGTGTGCACCACCATGCCCAGTTAATTTTTCTGTTGTTGTTCAGTAGAGATGGGGTTTCACCATGTTGACCAGGCTGCTCTCAAACTCTTGACCTCAAATAATCGCCTGCCTTGACCTCCCAAAGTGCTGGGATTACAGGCGTGAGCCCGGCCTTTTAAGTTTCTCAGTAAAGTAATAGACATGAATTATTTATTGCAGGTAGCCTTAGGTTAGGTACTGTGGAGGATAGGGCATAAATAGAGATGGCTACTGCCCTATACGAAGCATCAATCTGTTAGGGACATGTGAGGTATGTATGTGAATAACTGTAGTACAAGTAGAATATTGTTAGTGGCTTAAGGAAAATTCAGACAAACTATGAGGGATTAGACAAAGGAGGAAAAGTAATCCTGCATAATTGTAGACATTAGAAACAGACATCCCTTGCTTTATCTCTGCATTGGAATCACAAATGTGTAATCTCCTTTTCAGGGTAAAAATGTGTCATCTTTAAAGTCAGTTTCAGAGATATTTTAAATTATTATTTTAAAAGAATTCATATGGAAGAGTCGTGGGAGCTTAAGGCCTTGTTTAAAAGGAAAAAAAACAACAACTGAGTCTTTTAAAATTAATCGATAACTATACTCTTCCTTTGGAGAGGAGAAAGAGTGTTCGTCATACAAGTGATGAAGTGCCATGCTCTTAGAGGCACGTTTCGTATGCCTCGGGGAGGAGGGAGTCAGTTCAAGAGAGTGGATTCCCTGACAAGCTACGTTTGCCAGAATATTCCAAGACATGTTTTAGAAGCTACCTATGGCATTAACATCATAAAGCCTAGAGAAGATGAAGATCCCCACCGACCTCCAACATCAGAAGAACTGTTAACAGCTTATGGATGTAAGTTGTGATTCATTAGAAAACGTGAACAAAAACAACAGTATAGCTAATGAATAGAAATAGGAATAGTAATGGTACTAGAAATGTAATTCTGCAAAGATATAAATTTATCATATTTCTTTAGCATTTTTCAAGTCATCTTCCAGGGTTAATGTTTTTGTCTCTGCGGGCCTTGCCTACGAAGTAACCTACAGCGCAAAAAGCTTTTAGGACGTTTGCTGCTTTGATGGTACCCACGTGCAGGCACAGGGGTTCTCATTGGAGGCTATGTTGGCTCTTTATGGAGTCTTCTCCCAAACAAGAAGGGGATGTGTGGAAGAAAATGAATACGCACACCACAGCGAGACAGGAGAGTTAGGAGGGGAGCACCAGAAGGGAGACCCCTCAGAGACAGGGACAGAGTGGAGCTTGGTTAGGACAGGGGCACAAAGCATCCTCCTTCCTCTTCCATCAGCCCCTGTAAACTTACTTGACATTAAAATGAGACCACAGCTCTCCCACCTCCATGTTTTATCCCAATTCCACATGAGGACCTATGATTTCTTGCCTTAAATGTAAACTTTAAAGGTGGCCTGGAGAACCTTGTGTCTACCTAAAAAAAAAAAAAAAAAAAAAAAATAGCAGCGTGAGAAACATTTTTGTGCGTGTGTGGCTTGCCTTGAAGGGGATTGCCACTGGCTGGGAAGGAGTTCAGCTTATTCGAGTATTTACTGGCAGAGAAAGGTGGAAGGTGATTTGATAGGAATCACACTTAAACCTTGAACTTAGAGACTCTAAAGAGGATAAATACTAAACACTTGTGGTAAGACTATCCTAATTACAGAGTCATAGAACAAGAAAAGACCTTAGAGATTACCTCACCTCCTAGCCCCTGCTTTTAAGAAGAAGAATCTGAACCCAGAGCCCAAGCTGACCCAAGGTGAAGTGGCTGGTCAGTGGAATAGCCTGGGTGAGATCTGCCTCTAGGATGTTAGCCTGGAAAATGCAGAAAGGTGGACTTCCACCAAACTTTCAGTTTGATTGTACTTCCGGTAAAACTGAAAATAATGTGAGTCTTTTAAGATATTTCATCTAATGCTGCCTGATAAAATCAGAGTAAGGAAAAAGCCAGTCTGTAAAAACAAATGACCACACGTACAGTTGCTAAGTTCACTATCTGCAAGTCCATATAGAAGAAAATCTCGACAGTAAATTTTCAAAGATATTGCCAGATTACTCTCATTTTACTTTGTATTTCTTTAAATACTAGTGAAGTTGAGCATCTTTCCAAATGTTTTGTGACTATTTATATTTCTTCTGGGAATCACATTTTCCTGTATATGGTTCTGTCTTAATGATTTGTAGAAGTTCGTTGTTATATGTGCTACACATTTTTTTCCAACATTAATTATGGTTTCTTTGGCCCCTAAAGAAGTTGACAGTTTTAACAGACTATATTTTTCCTTTTTGGTTTGACTGGGTTTGGTGTTTTACTTGGGAAGGTCTTCTCCATCCCAAAAAGATAAAACTATCTTCCTGTAATATTTACTTTTTTAACATTTAGATTTTTAATCTGCCTAAATTTATTTTTGTGTATCATGTGAATTAGGATTCTAACTGTTTTCTTCTAAACTGGAAAAGCCAGTCGACAGCTAGTATGTGAGGGGCTGAGTTTGGAACGCAGCCTGTCTGCTGAAGCCATATTCTTAACACTGTGTTTTGCTGCCTTCTGACTGAGTTAGTATTAAAGGGATCTTACTGGGGAAAAAGTGTGGGTACATCATTCAATAAGAAAACTTCATCTGTTGCTTTCTGTTTTGCAAGTAGTATTGACAGTGTAGCATTCTCCTACAGGTAGCCTCCATGAATAAATGTTTAAAATAAAGAGGCTGGGCGTGGTGGCTCACGCCTGCAATCCCAGCACTTTGGGAGGCCAAGGCAGGCAGATCACCTGAGGTCAGGAGATCGAGACTAGCCTGACCAACATGGTGAAACCCCGTCTCTACTAAAAGTACAAAAATTAGCTGGGCATGGTGGCGGGCATCTGTAATCCCAGCTCCTTGGGAGTCTGAGGCACCAGAATCGCTTGAACCCGGGAGGTGGAGGTTGCAGTGAGCCAAGACTGTGACAGTGCACTCCAGCCTGGGCAACAGAACGAGACTCCGTCTCAACAAAAAAATAAAATAAAGAGGTAGAAGAAATAACTGGAGTAGAGAGAAATCAAATTTGTCTTTCATAGCATGGTGCTAGGTGGTTGCTAAGATATCAGATATAAGTAAATATTCTCCTGGATGATCTGGTGTTTTTAATGCTAAACAATACATATTCTACAATGATACCTAATTTGTTTAAAGCTAGGAGAAAGAATGCATAGTTAGTAATAGAAGCTACATCACCTCAGTTGTCTTTGTTGTGATATTCTGTCATCTAAGATTTTGCAAAATTCTTTTCTCTTTA
Organism: Piliocolobus tephrosceles; assembly: GCF_002776525.5. Classification (NCBI taxonomy): domain Eukaryota; kingdom Metazoa; phylum Chordata; class Mammalia; order Primates; family Cercopithecidae; genus Piliocolobus; species Piliocolobus tephrosceles. Next base: position 190,399,404 of record NC_045435.1, on the reverse strand, counting down.
CAGATATGCGGGGATTCATGACAGCGCATGGCCAGCCAGACCAGCCTCGATCTGCGCGCTACATCCTGAAGGACTACGTCAATGTAAGTGTACCCGCCTCTCATGCTGTCCGATACCCACGTCTTTTCCCCAGTCCGTGTTCTTAGAGAATGGCAACCTGTTCAATCATAAAGGAAATACTTTTTCACTGAAACTGGAGTTGTGATCTTGATGTAGGGTAGTTAACATTATATGGATTATAGAGATTACAAAAGATGGAGATCTCTGAACACCTATTATGAGTGAAAATCACCAATTTATGCATCTGGTTTTTTCATCTCCTACAGCCCTTTGCTTGTTATGATTGCAACTATTGTCACAGTCTTCTTCGTAGTATAGCTGTTTATATGCCTATCTCTATATTTGTCTAGTAACGATAATAACAGCTAACATTTTTTCAAAGCTAACCCTGCTAGAAATAGTTCTGTTTTACGTGCGTCTTCTCAGTGAAAAGACGGAACAAGTCTATGTGAGATTATTATTTCTCCTTTTCAAATGAGAACATGCTATTTGGGGGTTTCCCCATAGTAAAATGGATATGAACAGGGCCTATCTCATGAGATTATTATGGGAAATAAATGAAAACTGTGTGTGTGTGTGCGTGTGTGTGTGTGGCACTAAGCTCAATGCCTGGCACATAATGAGCCCCTGGTAATTGTTATCAAGTTTCTTTCCACAAATAAGCATTACAGGGCCCTGTTAATAACCAGTTGTGAGGATTTGGCTTTATTTCCTTCTCTTCTCAAGACCACATCAGTGGAGCTTTTGGAGCATAGTGGCAACCATCTATGGGCTCTGCCTTCAGTTCAGGAGGAAAGCAGTTCATACTATTGGTATGGATAAGTTATGTATTCATTTACCACTTACTATGGAGGATGTAAAGATGAGGTAAAAATTGTCACAGGCTTCAGATCATTTATGGTGGAAAGAGGCAGACTTGCCCCCAGGGAGCAACCCCACCTACAGGAGTCGAAGAACTCTCCTGACTCTAACAGTCTACCCGGCATTACCGCGAACTCTCCTGACTGTAATAGTCTACCCCGACATTACCGTGAGTCGTAACTGCCCAGTTGTGTCTTGAGTTTTGTTTTGGAAAATATTCACCATAAGTATAACCATGTCAGTATACTGAAGAATACTTAAGTGGGAATGCAAGCGAGAAAAGAAGAAAGAAATTTCATCCTAGTCTGGGGCACCATGGGAAGAGTTAGGTCTTTAGAACACTTTGACCATTAATGTGTTAGAAAAAGGACTCTTCAGCTGCAGTAGACCAAAGCTCCACTCAGCTAACTTAACCAGAAGGCGGAGAGCACCATCGGAGTGTGACTGGGTGGGGATGTCTCCTCTGAGGCCACAGATGGCTCTTAGGATGCACTGTCGTCATTCATGCTGTCTTTGCAGGGTAAGCTGCTGTACTGCCATCCTCCTCCTGGAAGAGATCCTGTAACTTTTCAGCATCAACACCAGCGACTCCTAGAGAACAAAATGAATGGTGATGAAATAAAAATGCAGCCAGGCAGAAATAAAAAAGTAAAGCAGATTGAAAATATCGTTGACAAAACTTTTTTCCATCAAGTAAGTTTTAAAACTTTTCTTAAACTTCTGATCCAACACTCTTTATAACAGCTTTATTGAGTATCACATGCCATAAACACATTTTAATAACCCCAAAAAGGGTTTAATAACCCCCAAAAGAAACCTTCCTTTTGGCAGTTACTCCCTGTTCCCCTTTTCCCCCCAGCCCCTGCCAACCAATAATCAATCTTTATGTATAAATTTGCCCGTTCTAGACGTTTCATGTGACTGGAATCATACTGTGTGCTCTTTGCGACAGGCTTCTTCCACGTAGCATGGTATCTTAGAGATCCATCCATGTTGTAGCACGTGTCCGTGTTCCATTCCCTTTTATTACCGAATGGCGTTTTAGTGTGTATCTGCGCCACGTTGTATCTGTTTATTATCTGATGGACGTCTGGGTTGTTTCCGCTTTTTGGCTACTGTGAATAATGGTGTAATGAACACTTGTGCACAAGTTTTTGTGGAGACGTGGATTTCATTTCTCTTGAGTATATACCTAGGCGTGGGCTTGCTGGGTCAGACTGTAACTCCGTGTTCAACATTGGAGGTATCGGCAAACTCTCCGAAAGTGGCTGTGCTGTTTCACGTTACACCCATGATGTGTGAGGTTTCTCATTGTCTCCTCATCCTTGTCAACGTTTATTATTTCCGGTCTTTTTCTATTTTAGCCATCCTAATACCTGGGAAGTGTATTGCATTGTAGTTTTGATTGGTATTTCCCTAATGACTGGCGGTGCTGAGCATCTTTTTCTGTGCTCATTGGCACATGTATATTTTCTGTAGAGAAATGTCTGTTATTAGGCTGTAAGAGTTCTTTATAGATACTGGATACCAGTCCCTTATCAGATTTATGATTTACAAATATTTGCACCCATTTAGTCAGTTGTCTTTTCTCTGAGCCAACACACTTGGTGATAGAAAGTGCTAAAGAAACAGACTTCAAAAATGTCTTCTGCACTTTAAAATATTGATAACTTTAGTTGCTTGTGTCACAGCTACAATTTATAGGCAGTATTTTAAAGGTCAAATCTACATGCAAAAGAGGTAAATCATATAGTTGTACCCATTGTAGTTTAAAAATGTTTTTAAGTGACTACTATAGCGAAAACAGGACAGGGGTTAGGAGGGGGTGATCAGCTATACCCAGAGAATGTTTTTCTATTCATCCCATGCTTTATCTGCGTGCCTCACACAATGAGCCTGTGATGCAGGCCAAGCAAATATTGTTCCCTGAGGACACTGGCGCTGGAAGAGACTGAGTTACCCAAGGGCGCTTGCTGTAAATTGCAAAGCTGGGGCAAAACTTACATGTTTGTAGCTCCTAGTTTGAATTATTTCCTAGTTGGTACGTACCAGTATTTGGAAGAAAATTTACCAATATGCAAAAAGATGACAAGTTTCTTCTTGGGCCTACAGCTGTCATACAGAACATTTAATTTGAAATTTTAAATGTTTATAGGTTTCTAAAGGCTATGTACAAGAAGGCTGAAAACTTGTCATAATTTCAATATAATTCATATGTCTCAACCGTAGCCTCTAGAGTAATATTTTACTACTATAAGTAACTTGCAAATCATAGTGTACTAATTTTGTTTTTTACTAAGTAAACTTAAAACTTGTTTAGAGTCCATTTCTAATGTGGTTGAAGCAGGTTTAGTTTTTAAGACAAATTTCCAGAAAACAGCTAGTATTGAGTCTAGTTGTAGATGGCATTTGAAAGTATGGGACTAAATAAAGTTGATGAGGGAATAAGGAGGGAGAAGAGATGAAATGAAGATAGAATGCTGGTGGGAGAAAGAGGACCAGTGAAAGGGAGGGGGGGAATTGACTGAGTGACTGACTCCTTTTTATCTCGAAGTGATCCACTGACAGCACTGTGTATATCCCTTAAAGGACAGCCTGCTGACATCTCAAATAATGTTTCTCTTACTTCCTAGGAGAATGTGAGGGCTTTGACCAAAGGAGTCCAGGCTGTGATGGGTTACAAGCCCGGGAGTGGTGTAGTGACTGCAGCCGCTGTGAGCTCTGAGAACGGGGCGGGGAAGCCCTGGAAAAAACATGGCAACAGAAATAAAAAAGAAAAAAGTCGCAGACTCTACAAGCACCTGGATATGTGAGGTTGGGCTGCATTGTGCAGATGGAAAAGAGCAGAAGCTGCCTGTTGCCTGTGGAACTGTCGCGAGACAGTGGCACTGTAGAACGGGCCCTGCTCTTGCGGAGCACAGCTGCACCCAGCAGTCTCCGTGTCAAGACTGAGGGCCTCCTGGAAACACCAACTCTGACGACAAGGAGTCATCTGGGAGCCCTAGAAACCTCCTCCTGGCCAGGCGCAGTGGCTCATGACCAACACGGTGAAACCCCATCTGTACTACAAATACAAAACAATTAGCCGGGCGAGGTGGCGGGCACCTGTAGTCCCATCTACTCGGGAGGCTGAGGCAGGAGAATCGCTTGAACCTGGGAGGCAGAGTTTGCAGTGAACGGAGATCGCGCCACTGCACTCCAGCCTGGGCGACAGAGTGAGACTATATCACAAGAAAAAGAATTGCAAGGGATGGTTCATGAGACACATTTGGGACAAAGGTGAAACGGAAACTCCCCATTCTGAGTGTCCTAGTTGGGTTCCTCCGACTCTAAACAAGGGACTCAGGTTCAGTTAGTGCACAGCGGGGGGCTCACTTCCACTGAGAAACATGTAGAATGTACTCACTGGGTGAAATGTACTCACCGGGCGACAGGGCAGCTGCGGTGTTTACTACCTAGCCCTCATCTTCTCTGTTATTCCACTTATTTAAAATGTCCAGAATAGGCAAATCTCCTTAGAGAGAAAGTAGACTCGTGGTTGCTTAGGGATGGGAGGGATGGGAAGATTGAGGCCTTCCTTTTGCAGTGATAAAAATGTCCTAAAATTGTAGCAATGGTCACACAACTCTGTGAATATGCTTAAGACCATTGAATTACACACTTTACATTGGTGAATTGTATGGTATGTAAATTAAATAACATAGTTACGAAATATAACCAAAAGCATGAAAGCACTCTGGATATGGTTTGGATCTGCGTCCTCCCCAAGTCTCATGTGGAAATGTAAGCCCCCTGGTGGGAGGTGGGGCCTGGTGGGAGGTGACTGGATTTTGGGGCAGAGTCCTCACAAATGGTTTAGCACCACCCCCTCGGTGCTATTCTCCGTGATACTGAGTCTTCGTCACATCTGATTGCTTCGAAGTGTGTGGCACCTCCCCTCGGCCTCCCTCCTGCTCCGGCCATATAAGATGTGCCTGCTTCTCCTTTGCCGTCTAACATGATTGTAAGTTTCCTGAGGTCTCCCTAGAAGCAAAAGCTGCTGTGCTTCCTATGTAATCTATGGGACAGTGAGCCAATTTAACATCTTTTCTTTATAAATTACCGTCTCTGGTATTTCTGTTTTTCTTTTTTTCTGAGACGGAGTCTCACTCTGTCGCCCAGGCTGGAGTGCAGTCGTGTGATCTTGGCTCACTAGAACCTCCCTCTCCCGGATTCAAGCAACGTGCCCTCCCAAAAGAGAAAGCTGTTGAGCTGCTGGCCTGTATCCCCAGGTGGCTGGGATTTACGGTCACCATTGGCTGCCCACTCCCGTAGTGCCGCCCAGGCCGCTGCAGCCCTTCCTTCAGAAGGACGGTGCCTGAGGTCCTGCCACCTCTGCCAACAGGAAATGCCTTTGAGCAGTCACATCACTGCCTAGCGTCCAGGAGGACAAGTGCTCCGGTCCTCTTGTTAGTTTTTCTTTTTGGCTAACTCTGAACCATGGCCAAAAACATTATCTTTAGCTCCTGGGCAGCTGCTGGACCTCTGAGGAGCCTGGTTAAGGAACTGATTCATTTCCTGAGAGCCAACCACATGCAGAGCCCTGTGGAAAGTACAGGGAGAACCTGGGCAGGGTTCTGATGACCCGGAGGGAGGTGGTTAGAAGATACCGTCCAAAGTGTTCGCTGCAGGATGAAGTCCCAACTCCCTCGCGGCTGAACGCTGACCATCTCACCTCCCTGCTGTGGGTGCTGCCCTGCCTCTGCTATTTGCCTTTCTCCCTATACCATCTCTTGCCGCTTCCAAGGGCCTCTGCAGAGCTGCGGCTATGGCCTTGTTGCCAAAAGCAAACGTTCTCCAGCGTTATTTATTGAAAACCTTCTCCCACACATGCCCGCCCACAATGCGGGGTGTCGTCAATGTACTTTAAACACGCCCCTGCTGTAGTGCATGTCATATTTTTATGGCTTGTTTAAAAATCAGCATATCCGGCCAGGCATGGTGGCTTACACCTGTAATCCTAGCACTTTGGGAGGCCGAGGTGGGTGGATCACTTGAGGTCAGGAGTTCAAGACCAGCCTGGCCAACATGATGAAACCTCGTCTCTACTTTTTAATGGCCAAAAAAAGTGGCTTACTTTTAATGGCCAAAACCGCAATTAATTTTGTTTTAATTACAAAAACCGCAATGGCCAAAACACCAAAGTACTTTTATTTTTTGTTTTTTTGAGACAGAGTCTTGCTCTCTTGCCCAGGCTGGAGTGCAGTGACGTGATCTCGGCTCACTGCAACCTCCGCCTCCTAGGTGCGAGAGATTCTCCTGCCTCTGCCTCCCAAGTAGCTGGGATTATAGGTGCCTGCCACCACACCTGGCTAATTTTTGTATTTTTAGTAGAGATGGGGTTTCACCATGTTGCCCAGGATGGTCTGGAACTCCTGACCTCAAGTGATCCACCCGCCTCAGCCTTCCAAAGTGCTGGGATTACAGGCGTCAGCCACTGCTTCCGGCCTGCACCAAAGTACTTTTGATAGTACACAAAACCACAATTACTTTTGCACCAATCTAATATCATCAAATTAGTGATTAGGTTTAATTTCTCCTGAGTGGTTACAACTTTGTTTTGTTCTGAGAGACTAGGGTCTCAAAAATATAGGGGTCCCTATGTTGTCTAGGCTGGTCTCCAACTCCTGGGCTCCACTGATCCTCCCACCTTGGCCTCCCAGAGTACTAGGGTTACAGGCATGAGCCTCCTTACCAGGCCAGATCTTAACTTTGAAAACACAATGTACCACTAAAATAGTGTAGCCACTTTGGAAAATAGTCTGGCAATTCCTCAAAACACTAAACACAGTTACCATAGACCCCAGCAAGGACACTCCTAGGTACATACCCAAAAGAACGTGAAACCTATGTCCACACAAAAACTGTATACAAATGTTCAGAGCAGCATTATTCATAATAGCCCAAAGGTGAAAGCAACCCAGGTGTCCAACTGATGACTGGATCAACGAAATGTGGTATAAAAATACTCATACAATGTATTATGAGCCATAAGCAGGAATGAAGTACCGATACATGCAGCAACATGAAGGAACCTTGAAAGCATGCTAAGTGAAAGTCACAGAAAGGTCACATGGTGGATGATTACACTGATGTGGAATATCCAAAATGGGCAAATCCATAGAGAAAGAAGGTAGATTTGCGATTCCTGGGCTGGGAGTGTTGAGGGGAGTGGAGAGTAACTGCCAGTGGGCAGGGTTTATTTTCGGATGCGGGTGATGAAAATGTTCTAAAAGTAGATAATGATGTTGGTTGCACAGTGCTATGCGTACACTAAAAACTGCTGAATTGTACGTTTCATTTTTTGTTTTGTTTTGAGATGGAGTCTTGCTCTGTCGCCCAGGCTGGAGTGCAGTGGCGCCATCTCAGCTCACAGCAATCTCCACCTCCCGGGTTCAAGCGATTCTCCTGCCTCAGTCTCCGAGTAGCTGGGATTACAGGCACACGCCACCACGCCCGTCTAACTTTTGTATTTTTAGTAGAGACGAGGTTTCACATGTTGGCGAGGCCAGTCTTAAACTCCTGACCTCAAGTGATCCGCCCACCTCAGCCTCCCAAAGTTCAGGGACTACAGGTGTGAGACACCGTGCCTGGCCAGAATTGTACATTTTAAAAGGACTATGTTGGCTGGACATGGTGACTCACGCCTGTAATCACTTTAAGAGGCTGAGGCGGGTGGATCACGAGGTCAGGAGTTCAAGACCGGCTTGGCCAACATGATGAAACCCCGTCTCTACTAAAAACACAAAAAGTAGTCAGGTGTGGTGGCACGTGCCTGTAGTCCCAGCTACTTGGGAGGTTGAGGCAGGAGAATTGCTTGAACCTGGGAGGTGGAGGTTGCAATGAGCCAAGACCGGCCATTGCACTCCAGCCTGGGCAACAGAGTGAGACTCTGTCTCAAAAAAAAAAAAAAAAAAAAATTATGTTTATGGCATATAAATAATATCTCAATAAAGCTGCAGTTTTGTAGGGTTTTTTTTAATTAAAAAAAGATGATTTTTTCTCAAATCTGCACCTTCTGTAGAAATATTTTTTTCAAGTCATGTTTTGCTTTAAACAAAGTTACTAAGATCAATAAGGAGATTTAAAAATTACAATGATAGTTTGCTCTCAAGAAAAACAGCCCTGTGTGCTTGAACTGTGAGGCGTGTGGCTGGACAGGAGGCGGCCGGTTCCAGCGATAAGAAGCTCCTTGGCTGCCAGGGCTGTGGGTTAGGATGACATCCAGAAGCCGGGCTTGGGCGACTGCCTGGGGGCGGAGGGTGGTACTGACAGCTTCAGAAAGGAGAGTGAGACGCAGATGTGGGGGTATTTGTTCTCCGGCACGTTTGTTTCCTCCTTCCTGGACTTGCACCCCGCCTCCCCTTTTTCCTGCGCCCTGTCCGGGATCAGGACCAGGCCCCCTTCACCTTGGGATCCCAGCACCCATGGGCTTCAGCAGCGCACCTAATTGCTGATGGCTCAGGAAATGTGCGGAATATGCAGGAAGGGACGCCGTGCCTTACAGCGACCGGCAGAGACTCGGCCCTCCCCGAGCCCAGCCGCCCGCCCCGCTCCGGCCAGGATGTTGGAGGTGGGTGACCGCGAAGAGGTCGGCGGGGAGCGGGCGCCGCCGCGGGCCCGGGGCGGGGGCCGCAGTCTTTGTGCCCGGGCAGCTCCCGGCTCCCGCCGCTGGGGGGCGGCCTCCGCCCCGCCGACCCCCGACAATAGCGCAGGGGGCGGGGAGCGCGCGGTCCCGGAAACTTTTCTCCGGCGCCTTCGCCGCCGCCGCCGCCCGCGCCCGGGAGCGCGCCTTTCTCTGCCCGCGGTCGGTGCGCTTGGCCGGAGCCGCCGCGGCGGAACGGAACCCAGAGAAGGCGGCGCTCGGGGCTGCCCGCGGCGAGGGAGGCTGCGCCCAGTCACCAGCCCCGCGGAGAGCGCCCAGCCGCGCCATGGGGGAGGCGCCCAGCCCCGCGCCCGCGCTCTGGGACTGGGACTACCTGGACCGCTGCTTCGCCCGCCACCGCGTCTGCATCTCCTTCGGCCTGTGGATCTGCGCCTCCTCCTGCTGGATCGCTGCCCACGTGCTGTAATGGGGCCGGGGGTCGGGGGGCTGTCGGGAGGGGAAACGGGCGCCACGCCCCTGCTACTCCCTCTCGGAAACCTGGTGGGGGGGGGCCGGAAAGAGGGATGAAGGAGATGGCTGAGTAATAGGATCCAATGGAACATTGCCGTGTAGACTGAAGTGGGATCCTTCTTTCCAGAGCCCACGCACAGGGAAGCTGGGCTGAAAGCCAAAGGGAGGAGGCTGGGTAGTGCAGCGGATGGGGCCCCGAGGACACCGCGAGCATGAGTGCTATTGTCAGCCCTTCCCCATTGACTCGCGGTGTGACCTGGGCAAGCTCCAGAACCTCTCTGGGCCTCCTATGACTGGTGATAATACCTCATAGGATGATGGGAGGATTCAATGAATCAGTACCGTTAAAGCACTTAGTAAATGCTCATTAAACATCATTTGTATTGCTCCAGCTAGGCCACCAACTCTTAAGGGACCTTGGAAAGTCCCTTTATGTTTCTGGCCTCAGTTTGCCCAAAGTCCTCTTAGGCGGGAACGGGCGTGATGATGATCCAGCTGGCTTGTCTTTGCCCTGGTCTGTCCAGCACCTGGACTGGTTTGTCCAGATGCCCAAGGTAGCCTAAGTTCTAAGAGTGAATATCCAGGTCCTCAGCCGCTCTGTCCTAGGCATGGAAATCCACTAGCAGTGCCCAGGATGGTGCTGCCCAAGCATTCCCTAGCAGAGGAGAAAGGACCAGCACCCCTGGGAGAGGTTAGAACTGTCTCCCCGTAGGCGCTCAGTGGATATTCTCGTAAGGCATTTGGTCGTATTGCAGAGACTCTGCAGCCCACTACCCAGTGACTAGAATACAAATACAAAGACGCCTAGAACATTGACTATGGGTCCAGTGGTGCATTCATTAACTCTTTCAATGCCCGCCTCAGAATATCAGCACCAGGAGGTAGGTACTGTTACCCCCACTTTCAGTAGGGAACCCTGAGGTTCTGAGAGGTTAAATAACTTGTCTGAGCGAAAAGAAAGAACCAAAACCCCAGATCCCACTGGAAAGGGGCAGGCTGGTAAAAGAGATTAAACTGGCCAGATCAGAGGCTGGAAACTAACAAGGCACCGGACACGCATTATCCATTTGTTCCTCACAGCCGTCCTTAGACCAGCACTGTCAGGCACTTTGCCAACCTTGCGGGGGTTAAGAGCGAGCCTCTGCTTCTCACCCTGCCTGGGATCTGAACATACCCATTTGTTTTCAGGGCCTTGCCATCCCTGAATCTCCCCGCTCCCCTTTCTCTTTGGAGAATGTGTGTTCGGAGTGGTGTGTGGGCTGGGTTAAGGTCAGCTGGAACCCTAGCCCCAAGAGCCGGGGAAGTGGCTGAGAACAGGGTGCGGAGCAAAGGCCCTGCATGTGAAGCCAGAAAACCACCATTAACTCACCTTCTCACCAGACACCTCAGTTTTGTCCTCTCAAATGGGAGGGTTGATATAAATTATTTCTAATTTGGGTCCGCCTCTGGGAGTCTCCAACTTAAGAATCTTCACTCCTTGGTCATGAATTGGTTTTAGGAGCCCAGGGCCCAGATTAAAGTTGGTGTTGCCACTGTGAGCTTCGGGCTTGGGCCAGCAGGTCAGGAAATGTTTAGAAAGCAGGCTTCTGTCCTCATCCACCATTCCCAAGGACAGGCACTCAGTATCCGCCAGATAGTTCTAAGGATGTGGAACGAGTACCATCCTCCGGTGAATGGCGGTGAAGCCGGAGCTGCCGCCCTGCCTCAGTGTCTCCAGCGAAATGTAGCAAGGAGGCATGTACGACAACATGTTTCAGAGGCCCTACCAGTGACGCTGATAGAAACGGCCAGCTCCTTCCTGCCCTTCCGTGCATCTTCTTTGTGGATTTGGACTGGGGAGGGGCTGTAAGGGGAGAAGCGACAGTGGGGGCGCTGAGGGAGGGACAGCCCAAAGTGCCAAAAGGACTCTCTGTATAAAGAACATGGACACAGGCCAGCAGAAGCCAGCCTGCCCCACTGCACAGATGGTTTAGAAGAATTTCACTTTAATTTATTTCAGAGAAACAAGTTGTCTTTTTAATTAGGCAATTAACTCTGCTCTGCAGTTGTCTGCAGTGGTTGGGTTACTTTTTTTTTTTTTTTGAGACGGAGTCTCGCTTTGTCGCCCAGGCTGGAGTACAATGGCACGATCTCGGCTCACTACAACCTCCACCTTCTGGGTTCAAGCAATTCTCCTGCCTCAGCCTCCCGAGTAGCTGGGATTATAGGCTCTCACCATCACATCTGGCTAATTTTTGTATTTTTAGTAGAGACAGGGTTTCACCATGTTGGCCAGGCTGGTCTAGAACTCCTGACCTCAGATGATCCTCCCGCCTCGGCCTCCCAGAGTGCAGGTGTGAGCCGCCGTACCCAGCCTGAGTTACTTTTATAACCCTCCTGTTTCCTTTTCAAAAAATAAAACATGATGGCTACTTTTTCAGGGCTAAGTGGGGGGGGTCATCAAATGGCACCGTCCTGATTTGGAGTTGGAAAGTAATTCCTTTTCATTCAAAGAGGCAGTGTCTTCACATCTCATGAGGTCTAGCTCCTGCCATGGGTGTCTGGACAGGCAGTTCTGGAGTCTTCTGATTGTTTCCCATCTGTTAACTGGGTTCAAAAACACCTCCTAACTACCCCAGGGAGAAAGCACCCCCTGAGGGTGCAGGGTCACAGTTCTCTTTTCAGATGCACGAGTGTGGGTCCAAACTCACGGTTCCTGTGTTCTGTCCACACCCCTGTCACCCCAGGCTTCTCTATCTGAGATGCGCAAAGAAATCCAGACAGGACCAGTCGGCGCTGTGTGCTGCGTGCTGCCTCCTGACCAGTCTGTGTGACACCGTCGGGGCTGTTCTCACCAGACAGCTCACAATCCAGGTATGTGGGGCCGACAGCTGACAGTGGCTTGGGCCAGCACTAAGAGAGGCCTGGCCTTTCTCTCTGCTGCAGCGTGGTGGCTTCTGCCTTGTTGCTTCAACATGCATAGCACAGTGTCACCTCAGAACCTGTGCCTTGCTGTTCTTTCTGCCCCCCTCAGAGGCTCTTGTTGTGATATCCACTTGGTTCCCTGCTTAGTCCTTCAAGTCTTTGCTCGAAAGTCACTTCTCATAGCCGGGCGCGGTGGCTCACACTGTAATCCCAGCACTTTGGGAGACTGAGGTGGGCGAATCACTTGAGGTCCGGAGTTGGAGACCAGCCTGGCCAACATGGTGAAACCCTATCTCTACTAAAAATACAAAAATTAGCCAGATGTGGTGCACGCCTGCAATCCCAGCTACTTGGGAGGCTGAGGCAGGGAGAATCACTTGAACCCGGGAGGCAGAGGTTGCAGTGAGCCGAGATCACCCACTGCACTACGGCCTGGGCAACAGAGCGAGACTCTGTCTTGAAAAACAAACAAGCAAACAAAAGGTCACCTTCTCAATAAGACCTCCCCTGCTTAGAATGGTGACCCACCTCTTTCACCAGTGTTCTGGATTCCCTTATTCTAATCTGTTTTTTTTCTATAGCTTAATCCCTAATACACCATATACTTTACCTGTGTGTATTCCTTTTTTTTTTTTTTGAGACAGAGTCTTGCTCTGTCACCCAGGCTGGAATGCAATGGTGTGGTCTTGGCTCACTGCAGCCTCCATCTCCTGGGTTCAAGCAATTCTCCTGCCCCAGCCTTCCAAGTAACTGGAATTACAGGCGCCCGCCACCACACCGGCTAATTTTTTGTATTTTTAATAGAGACGGGGTTTCACCATGTTGCCCAGGTTGGTCTCGAACTCCTGGGCTCAGGAGAATCTGCCTGCCTTGGACTCCCAACGTGCTAGGATTACAAGCCTGAGCCACCACGCCTGACCTGTTTATTACTTCTTGTATGTGAACTCCCATTAGAATGTCAGCTCTACAAGGGCGAGGATTTGTTCACTGCTGTATCCCCATCACTTAAAACAGCACCTGGCACCTAGTAGGTGCTCAATAAATAGTAATTTACAGCTTTAACCCAGCCCCAGCTCATGTAGGGGTGGCTGAGTCCTTTCCCAGGTAGTGGTGTAGGCTTTGGGGCAAGTGAGAAGTAGTTTCAAGTTTCCTAAAAGCCCAGGCCCTCAAACAAGCCTGTGGAAGGCTCCTATCCCAAAACACATTTCCCCCAGAAAACCTGTTGTGCCCCCCTGTGGAGGCACTTCATGGGATTGGTCTTGGCCTTATGCCCATCCAGGTAGAAATGAAGGAAGGCAGCTCAGTGGGCAGAGCACAGATTTGGAGCATTCTAGACCCTGCTTCGAGCAGTGTTGTCTCAAAAGCAAATCACCTTTCATTTTGGATGCCCATTCTCATTAGCTAATAGAATACAATAGGGCCAGCTGGGCGCAGTGGCTCACCCCTGCAATCCCAGCGCTTTGGGAAGGTGAGGCGGGCAGATTGCCTGAGGTCAGGAGACCAGCCTGACCAACATGGAGAAACCTAGCTGGGCATGGTGGCGCACCCCTGTAATCCCATCTACTCAGTAGGCTGAGGCAGGAGAATCGTTTGAACCCGGGAGGCAGAGGTTGCAGTAAGCCGAGATCATGCCACTGCACTCCAGCCTGGACAACAGCAAGACTTCATCTCAGAAAAAAAAAAAAAGGATATGATAAGTCCCAGCTCAAGTCCAATAATAATATTCATTAAAAACTTAACTACATACTTGGCAGTACAGACCTTTTGGTATTGACTCCTGGAATACCAGCATCCTATGACGTGAATGTCCTCATTATTTCTGTTCTACAGACGTGGAGACTGAAGCATAGAGAGGTTAAGGGTCACCCATCTAGTAAGTAGCAGTGCCAAGATTCCGAGACTCAAACTCCACAATGCAGGTTCTTCACCGCCGACTCTACTGTCAGAGTAGCTGGCGCCTTTAGAAGTCATTTGCTTTCCCAGACACTGGTCTAAACACGGCCCATGTACTGTCTCAAGTAACCCTCCTGACAGTCTTTGACGGAGGCACTGTTAGTGCGCTTGTTTTGCAGATGAGGAAACTGAGGGCCAGAGAAGCTCAGTGGGCCAAAGGTACACAGCAGAGACTGCCTCATGCAGTGGGACGTGTGTGGAATAGAGCTGGGGGGCTGGGCTCTTATCCCAACCCTGCTGGTGGGCATCTGCCTACCTTGGGTTCAGTCATATAAACACCTCATCTCCTCATCAGCCAGGTGGAGATGATCATGGACTTTTCCGGAGTTGGCGGGAGGTGTCCCTGGAGGAATACACATGGAGGCACCGCATCAGTGTAACCCATGTGATACAGGGTCCCGGATGACAGGCGCTGTAGGGGCTGAGAAAAGATGCTTGAATGCCAAGACTCTGTTCCCGTTTGCTCCCAGGTTTTCACTGGTGCCTACCTAGCAGCTGTTGACTTAGTGAACTTTATGTTCATTCTCTTCCCAGTCTGTGGATCCAAATTCAAGTCTAATTCAGGTGAGTGTGTGGCTGTCTTTTCCTGTCTTTATTCACCCATTCATGCATCAGCATGCCGAATGCCTACCCTGTCACTCCCTGAGTGGGTCCCAGCCAGGCACAAACAAAGGAGAAGGGCCAGATGTGGTGGCTCACGCCTGTAATCCCAGCACTGTGGGAGGCTGAGGCCAGCAGATCACGAGGTCAGGAGATCGAGACCATCCTGGCCAACATGGTGAAACCCCTGTCTCTACTAAAAATAGAAAAATTAGCCAGGTGTGATGGCAGGTGCCTGTAGTCCCAGCTACTCGGGAACCTGAGGCAGGAGAATCGCTTGAACCCGGGAGGCAGAGGTTGCAGTGAGCCGAGATCACACCACTGCACTCCAGCCGATGTGACAGAGCGAGACTCCGTCTCAAAAGAAAAGCAAAAATAACACCCCCCCGCAAAAAAAAGAAGGAGAGGGTCCTCTTTTAGGCTGCCAGCTACTTTTTAAAATGTTTGTAGAGATAGGATCTTGCTATGTCGCCCAGGCTGGCCTCAAACTTTTGGCCTCAAACAATCTTCCCAACTCAGCCTCCCAAAGTGCTGGGGTTACAGGCATGAGCCACCGCACCACGTGGTTCATCCCCTCTTTTTTTTTTTTTGAGATGGAGTTTTGCTCTTGTCGCCCTGCGTTAGGGCTGCCAGCTTGGGGGTATGTGCACACTGTGGGCAGCCAGAGGGAGGGAACGGCTGCCAGTGTCAAGGAAGCACGGGGCACTAGAGCTGGGTCACAGGCAGGGCACTCCAGGCACATAGCAGCAGGGGCAAAGGCAAGGAGGAGGCATGGAGCGGGGCTTGGGCATGAATAGTGATAGCTTAGCGTGCAGGTGTGGGGTGGTCAGGCGAAGCTTCACAGCTACTGGAAGTGGGTCGCAGGAATGGGCACGGGCCACCACAGGCACGGCAGGGGTTGGAAATGGCTGGGCCAGGGTGAGTGGCCCCAGGTATCTGCAGCTGGGGCTTCTTGAGAAGGGTCAGCCGTGTGCTTGGGCCCTTGTTCAAAAAGGGGATGAGGGACCAGGTGTGGTGGCTCACCCCTGTAATCCCAGTGCTTTGGGAAGCCAAGACAGGCAGATCATTTTGAGGTCAGGAGTTCAAGACCAGCCTGGTCAACATGGTGAAACCCTGTCCCTACTAAAAAAAATACAAAAATTAGCTGGACATGGTGGCATGCACCTGTGATCCCAGCTACTTGGGAGGCTGAGGCAGGAGAATCGTGTAAACCCGGGAACTGGAGGTTGCAGACTGCACCACTGCACTCCAACGTGGGCGACAAGAGCAAAACTCCGTCTCAAAAAAAAAAAAAGAGGGGATGAACCACATGGTGCCGTGGCTCACACCTGTAATCCCAGCACTTTGGGAGGCTGAGTTGGGAAGATTGCTTGAGGCCAAAAGTTTGAGGCCAGCCTGGGCGACATAGCAAGATGCTATCTCTACAAACATTTTAAAAAGCAGCTGGGCGTGATGGTACATAGCCCGTGGTCCCAGCTCCTTGGGAAGCTGAGGTGGGAGGATCACTTGAGTCCAGGAAGTGGAGGCTGCAGTGTGCGGTGATTGCACCACTGCACTCCAGCCTGGGTGACAGAGCGAGACCCTGTCTCAAAAATAAATCAGTAAATCCAAGGGGGCTGCGTCAGTGTGTAGTGTAGCACGCCCTCAGCGGCTCAGTGCTCCCCAGAAGAGAAACGCTCTTTTTAGAGTTTCTCAGGAGAGAGCTGGGCAGTGGCTTCCACCTGGAATCCCAGCCACTCGTGAGGCCAACGTGGGAGGTTGCTTGAGCCCAGGAGTTCAAGTCCAGCCTGGGCAAAGACCTCATCTCTAAAAGCAAAAATAAACAGAATTGCTCAGAGGAGTGCCTGTCTTATATTTCAAGGACAAAGACACTGCTCATTGCTGTTTGCCCTGCGCACAGTTCCCGCTGGTGCCGTCACTGATTCACTGGTCGATGCTTTTACCACGCTTGTACCAGTTCTGATCTGTGGAGACTGGAGAAACCACCAGGGGATGGTGCCTTATCCTTAGGAGCTGTAGTCCAGAAGAGGCGCTGCTGTCTACATGCAGACGCATATGAGAGAAGATAATGTCATCTCTGCCTAAGGAAGCAGAACAGCATGTTATGGGGGCGGGGTGTGCAATCAATCGGTGGTGGAGAGGAAGGGCTCCTTGAAGAGGTGGCACAACTACAGGGCCCTGAAGGGTGGGGAGGAGCTGGCCTGCAGAATACCTTGGGAACTCGTTTTGGCATCTTGTGGGGAGCTGACACCAGTTCTTCCCATGCAACTATCTGACAAGGTCCAGGTTCCAGGAGCCCTGGGGGATTTTGGTGTCTATTGCAGATTGGGAAGCCCGAGAGAGGAAGAGGAGGCGGCAGCTCAGGGCCAGTGTGTTTGCCCTGGCCCTGCCGCTGAGCCTGGGCCCATGCTGGGCTCTCTGGGTTGCTGTCCCAAAGGCTTCAGCCACCATCCAGGGGCCACAGCGGAGGCTGCTGGCGAGCCTGATGCAGGTGAGGCTGGGCCACCCTGGGGAGGACTCGGGGTACTGCATGTCCTGCCAAATGCCTGGGGGGGGGGGATGAGGCGGGGGCTGGGGGAGTGGGGTTAAGCCTTCCTTTGTTGGAAGAAGCCTCTGAAAGCAGAAAAGGAATCCTGAGCTTTGTCTGTTTCTTGGGGCACGTGGCCAGTCTCTGCAGAGTGCTAATGGTGGATCACCTGTTCTTGCAGGAAAACACTGAGATCCTCGGCTACCTGCTGGGTAGCGTGGCCGCCTTTGGCTCCTGGGTGTCTCGGATCCCCCCTCTCTCCAGAATTGTGAGGCTGGGGTGCGGCTGGGACTGTGGGTCACGTGGCAGGTCTCAGGGCACCTGGGAGCGTCCTGAGAGGGTCATGGGACAGGAGTGTGGTGTCACCGTGTGTGCGTGCACGTGGACTCAGCTTTTTCTGAAGAGCGTTGGTGTGTGTGGCAGCAAGGAGGGGATGTGTGTGGAGAGGGGGCAGTCAACCCAGGGCGTCCTGAGGACGGCGGGAGCCTCTCGGGGAAAGCCCTTGTGTTCTTTCCCATTTCCTGTAGCAAATGGAAAGCTAGGCTGTGAGGAAAAAGCCCCCGAGGCTGGCTAAACCCATGAGAGAATGAGATTGGAGAGACTCCAGGCAGTCAGGTATGAGGTTCTGTGTAGATCAAGAGTGTCTTAGGCCGGACGCAGTGGCTCACGCCTGTAATTCCAGCACTTTGGGAGGCCGAGGCGGGCGGATCACTTGAGGTCAGGAGGCTGAGACCAGCCTGACCAACACGGCGAAACCCTGTCTCTACTAAAATACAAAAATTAGCCAGGCATGGTGGTGCGTGCTTGTAATCCCAGCTACTCTGGAGGCTGAGGCAGGAGAATCACTTGAACCCAGGAGGTAGAGGTTGCAGTGAGCCGAGATCGTGCCATTGCACTCTAGCTTGGGCAACAAGAGCAAAACTCCATCTCAAAAAAAAAGAGTGTCTTATTGGCAGGCATTCTCCAGGCATCCACATTGAGGGAGGCCCTGTGTCAGCCAGTCCTGTGGGGGATAAGGTGTGCGCAGGGGCGAGCGCTTGCCCTCCGGGAGCTCACAGTCTCATGGAAGACACAGGAACGTGAAGCAGCATCTCCTAACGCTTCGAGAAAGATAGAAACAAATGTTTGGGGTGTCAGAGAGAGAGAGAAGGCTCCTACGTTCTTCAAATGAGCAAGGGCGAAAACTGTTTACACTGCCAGACTGTGGGGTGGGGGGAGACGTCGTGTTGCCTCAGGAGGGAACGCGAATTTGAGGACACAGGCTAGGGAAAGGCCATCGGCAGAGGAGAGCACACAGGAAAAGCCCCCAAGCGTGAAAGCGCCTGAGAAACAGCGAGACACTGTGGACGTGTGACGGCTGCTCTGCCAAGTTTTCTCTGCAGATGACTCTGAGACAGCTGTTCCTGTCTCACTGATGGAACAGTGGGTAAACCCAGCACCATGACATGTCATAGGCCCATTTAGTCTAAAAAGAATTGGCTGGGTGCGGTGGCTCATGCCTGTAATCGCAGCACTTTGAGAGGCCGAGGCGGGTGGATCACCTGAGGTCAGGAATTCAAGACCAGCCTGACCAGCATGGTGAAACCCCGTCTCTATTAAAAGTACAAAAATTAGCCAGGCGTGGTGGCGGGTGCGTGTAATCCCAGCTACTCTGGAGGCTGAGGCAGGGAGAATCACTTGAACCCAGGAGGTAGAGGTTGCAGTGAGCCAAGATCGCGCCATTGCACTCTAGCCTAGGTGACTGAGCAATACTCCATCTCAAAAAAAAAAAAAATTACTTGCCCAAGAGTGTCTTGGTTGAATAGCAGCTCCAGGGATACAGCATTCAGCGCTGGAGGGTAGTTCGTGGTGGTTGGTGAAGTCAGTGAAGCTGCGTTCTGTGCTGTGACTGCCAGAAGCCTCGCGGGGCCTGGGCCTCATCAGCGGGTGTCCTGTCTTTAGATTAATGGAGGGGAGAGTGGCGAGCACTGGGCTCAGCTCAGCAGCCCACCGGGGTGGCTCTCCAGGGCGGTGTCAGAGCTGAGAGACCAGGTTGCATGAAGGCCTTTGAAGAAGCTGGCACTGTGCCCTGACCGCTGGTAGTAGCTCCTTAGGGCTGTCATAACAAAGTGCCACTAACTTTCAAAAACAGAAATTTACTGTCTCAGTGCCAGAGGTCGGAAGTCTGAGATCAAGGTGCCGGCAGGGCCATGCTCCTTCTGCAGGCACTAGGGAAGGATCTGTCCCAGGCCTCAATCCTCTCCCAGGTTTGGGTAGTTCCTTGGGTTCAAGTGATTCTTCTGCCTCAGCCTCCCGCGTAGCTGGGACTACAGGCGTGCACCACCACGCCCAGCTAATTTTTGTATTTTTAGTAGAGATTCTCCATGTTGGCCAGGCTGGGTTTCTCCATGTTGGCCAGGCTGGTCTCAAACTCCCGACCTCAGGTGGTCCACCTGCCTCGGCCTCCCAAGTGCTGGGATTACAGGTAGGAGCCACCACTCCCGGCCCCTTCCTGTTGAGTAAAAGGAAGAACTTCAGGGTAAGACACTGCACAGTGCCTGGCATCTGGAGAGCCGCCAGCATTACCCCTGCCTTAGGAGGTGTCAGCTCCCCATCACTCCAAGGTATTGAAGCCTGAGGGCCCCGGGCAGGACAATAGAGTGAAATTGCACCAGGGACTCTGGAAAGGAAATATGCTGTATTTCTAGGTAAGGAGCTGCTGCTGCCTCTCAGTGACTCTGGTTCCGGGAAGAAGAGCCCAGAGCTAGGGTACCCTTCGTAGGGAGAAACCCAGCAGGGTTTGGGGTGTTCTGGGAAGCCAGGCCAGCATGGCTTCAGACCCTGGCTCTCCCAGAAGCTGCTCCTAATTTGGCCATGGTGAGGTTGCCGAGGAGAAAATGGCTGGGTCGCTTTGGTGGCAACGTTCCCATTGCTCCAGGAGTGAGTCCTTGAGTGGGCCAAGGGGTATGAAATACCCACTGATGAGTGAAGCGTTGTGCTGACACCAGGAGTCCTGGCAGCTGCAGAGACCATCTGAGGCCTGTCCTGCCTCCAGCCCTTACATGGATGTGCCAGGCAGCCCAGGCTGGGGCGTGCCGCCAGCCTCTGTCCTATCTGTAGACGAGGCCTGCCTAGGCTGGAGAGGGACTGTCACGTCTCGTCTAGTTACAATCTAGTTCCGTCCTTCAAGCAGTGGTTAAGCACCTACTGTATGTCTGGCACTGCAGGTAAATAGAGCTCTCCATTTTTCTCAGGGTCGGCCCCAGGACTGACCCTGGGAAGAGACTGCTTTGGAGGACAGTGGTCACTGTCACTGGCTTAGCACGGGAACAAGGGCAGAGGGCTCCCCAGCGCGGTTCATCCTGAGCAGCAGCAAGAGCAAGGCCCAGCCCCGCTCTGCCCGCCACCTCCCCACTGGCCATCACTGTCTTCTCTAATGTGGTGGTGGGTGCTTGGCGAGGGGGGCCCAAACACCTCTAGCCATAGCAGTGCCGCTTCCTGTGTGAGGTAGGAAGGGCTGAAGGGAAAGGGCGTCGTCTCCACCCTCAGCCTCTGGGCGCAGTGGGCCAAGGCGCACCCTCCCAGCCGGCTGCTCCCCGGCGAAGCGTGGCTCTGTGCTGTCTCCCTACGCAGTCTTCTGGGGGCGGGCCAGACACGGGGCCTGGGACAAACTGGAGGGGATGCAGATTATTTATAAGAGTTAAATTTAAAGTGGGGCAAAATTGGCCAAAACGTGCTTTTTCTCTGGAATTTTTCTCATTCCCTAGCCAAGGTCTATATATCTGTAAATGTGGTTATCAAATGAACATAGGTAATGAGCATCTAATGAGTTTATATATGTATTACATACAAACTAAATTTTATATGTATTACATATAAACTGAGTTATATATATATATAAACTAAATTATAAACAACTATATAGTCTAATTTATATAAAACTAAATTATGTAAAAATTATAATTTATATATGAGCTCATCTAATGAATTATAATTTATAATATGTGAATTAAAATTGTAAATAGTTTATATATTAAACTCATTATATAAACTATTTACAATTTTAATTCATATATTTAAATATATAAGTTTATAATCAGAAATATATGGTGTTTGTGTATATACATATTCATATATAGAGAGTGACTTTCTGCATATAAAGGCTACTTACATATAAATATAAATGGTGCATATTTCCTTTTGTTGAACCAGTATTTTTATTACATATTCTTCAGAAATGTCCTCTTGGCTTTAAAATTCCCAGAATATCATCTCTCATTTTTTGGATCTTCCCCATGTGACCTGGGTCAGAATCAGCGATCCCAGGGAGAGAAGGGCCAGGTCTCAGCTCTTCTGATTCGGTCTCTGTGTCAGGCTGCTCTTGCGTTGCCTCAGGCTGGGTCATTTGTAAAGATGTAATTGGCTCACGGTTTTGCAGGCACCCAAGCCTGACTCCGGCATCTGCTGGGCTTCTGGGGAGGCCTCAGGGAGCTTTTACTCAGGGCTGAAGGCAAAGTGTGAGCAGGCAGAGAGAGCACAAGAGGGTGGAAGGGAAGGTGCCACACACGTTTTTAAACAGCCGGATCTCAGGAGAACTCACTCTCGCGAGGCCAGCACCCAGGGGATGGTGCCAAACCATTCATGAGAAATCCACCTCATGATCCAACCTCCTCCCACCAGGCCCCACCTCCAACACTGGGGATTACGACTCAACGTGAGATCTGGGGGGATGAATGTCCAAACCATCCCAGTCTCCCTCACGTTCTCCCAGCGGACATTGGGGAGCCGCTGCCCAGTGTCAGGTGCTGGGGCCCTGGGATGGCGAGGACCCCCACCCAGCCCTCAGGAGCCCTCTGACTGTGTAAAGGGCTGAGTCATGATCAGTCAAAGGTACTCTGCTGGAGGGATGTGTTAGGGCTCAGAAGAGGGAGTTGCTTGCTCCCCTTAGGGTTGAATTGGTAAGGGGAGGTTTCCCAGAGTTAAGTTTAAGCCAGGTTCTGAGGGATGAGTAGGAGTCTGATAGGCAGAAGAAGTAACTCGAGCAAAAGCTGGAAGTCTAACAGAAGCATTGCCCTGGGGGACTGGCTGCAGGCAGAGGGCTGGCCCGGCAACCTGCTGTGCCACTGAGGGCCCTGGGTCTTGTGATCTGCTGCTCCTCCCTGCCCAGCCCCTCCCTCTCTCTGCCCAGTGCCGGGGGAAGACATTTCCTTCCATCCACCTGTGGACTCGGCTCCTGTCGGCCCTGGCTGGCCTCCTCTATGCCTCGGCCATCGTGGCCCACGACCGGCAGCCTGAGTACCTGCTGCGGGCCACACCCTGGTTCCTGACCTCCCTCGGCCGCGCGGCGCTGGACCTCGCCGTATCCACCCCAGGCCTGAGGAGTTCCCTGCTTGCAGCCAGAGGAGGCCTGTGTCTCTTCCCTCACTGCCCCTGCCCCCACGCTCCTTTTCTCTTGCTAGATGGAACTCTCCCAGCAGTCAGGGAGTGGCTTGAAGCTTGGGGCAGGCAAACACAAATGCAATTATTTGTAGTCTTATGTTTCTTTATTATTATTATTTTTTTTTTTTTGAGATGGAGTCTCACTGTGTTGCCCAGGCTGGAGTGCAGTGGCGTGATCTTGGCTCACTGCAGCCTTCACCTTCCAAGTTCAAGCAATTCTCCTGCCTCAGCCTCCCGAGTAGCTAGGACTGCAGGTGCATGCCACCACATCTGGCTAATTTTTGTATTTTTAGTGGAGACTAAAAATTTTTGTATTTTTAGATGCTGACTGTGGGTAATGGCTATGGCGTGTTGGTGGTGGGGTGTGTGAAGGCAAGGCAGGGCCATACCCTCTGCAGGTGCTAGAGGGATCTTCACTTGCCTCTTCCAGCTGCTAGTGGAGTTGCAGGAGCTGCTAGTGGCTCCTGGTGTCCCTTGGCACATGGCAGCATTGTTTTCATTTCTGCCTCGGCCTTCACATGGCCTTCTTCCCTTGGTGTATCTTCGTGTGTCTCCTCTTCTTATAGGGACCCCAGCTGTTGGAGTTAGGGCCCAGTCCAATCCACTATGACTTCATTGTCTAATGATATCAGCAAGGACCCTACTTCCGAATAAGGTCACAGTCTGGGCCAGGTGCAGCAGCTCACTCCTGTAATCGCAGCACTTTGGGAGGCCGAGACGGGAGGATCACCTGAGGTCAGGAGTTTGAGACTAGCCTGGCCAACATGGTGAAACCCCACCTCTACTAAAAATACAAAAATTACCTGGGAATGATGGCAGGTGCCTGTAATCCCAGCTACCTGGGACGCTGAGGCAAGAGAATCACTTGAACTGGGGAGGCAGGGGTTGCAGTGAGCCAAGATCATACCACTGCACTCCAGCCTGGGTGACAGAGCAAGACTCTGTCTCAAAAAAAAAAATAAAAGGGGGGTCACATTCAGAGGTGGATCTGAATTTTCAGGGATGCTATCCAACCGACCGCATGTATTGTCATTGTAAGCCAGGCCTGTCAAGAAAGAGGTTTTCCAAAATGCTTTTGTTCTGCAAATATTTACCAAGTCCTTGTTAGGGACAGGGTCACATTGGATGCTGGGCCGTCGTGGGGACATGGGGACAGGAATATCCACCCTAGCCCTGTCTTCAGATGAGCTCCTCTCTGTCCCAGGCAGGATAATACCAGGGAGGGAGGAGAGCGGGTGAGTGGGGAGGGAGGTGGCAGCATGGTGTGAAGGGGTGAAGGGCCGCGCTAGGCTGCTGGAATATTCCTACCTTAACTTCCACCATCTCAGATTATTTTCCTTTCGTGTGTGATGAAGAGCAAGATGAGACAGGCCTTAGGATTTGCCACTGAAGCCAGAGAGAGCCCTGACACCCAAGCCCTTTTGACCTGTGCAGAGAAAGAGGAAGAAAACCAGGAGGTGAGGAACGAGGACAAGGTCTCTCTGGCTGGAAAACTCTGGTCCCACCCCAGTATCTTGAGAAACAGCAGGATACTGCAGACGTGTGAAAGCTGCCTGCGGAGCGTTCTCTGCAGGCGACTCAGACAGCTGCCCTGTCTCGCTGACGGAACAGTGGCCAGACCTAACACATGACATGTAACGGGCCCATCCTGTTTACTGGCATGGAGTGGACGGGGGCAGTGAGCCTCCATGAGGGCCGGGGCTTGGGAATTCCGGAAGTCCTTCCCTGCTTGCCCAGTTGGTCACTTTATTTTTATTTTTTTTTAATCTATTGATTGATTGATTGAGATGGAGTCTTGCTCTGTTGCCCAGGCTGGAGTGCAGTAGCACAGTCTCAGCTCATTGCAACCTCTGCCTCCCAGGTTCAAGTGATTCTCCCGCCTTAGCCTCCCAAGTTGCTGGGATTACAGGCACGTGCTACCACGCCTAGCTAATTTTTTGTATTTTTAGTAGAGACGAATGGGGTTTCACCATGTTGGCCAGGCTGGTCTCGAACTCCTGACCTCAGGTGATCCACCCACCTTGGCCTCCCAAAGTGCTGGGATTACAGGCATGAGCCATGGTGCCTGGCCCAGCTGGTCACTTTATTTATTTTTTTTATTTTTATTTTATTTTTATTTTTTGAGACGGAGTCTCGCTCTGTCACCCGGACTGGAGTGCAGTGGCCGGATCTCAGCACACTGCAAGCTCCGCCTCCCGGGTTTACGCCATTCTCCTGCCTCAGCCTCCCGAATAGCTGGGATTACAGGCGCCGCCACCACGCCCGACTAGTTTTTTGTATTTTTTAGTAGAGACGGGGTTTCACCGTGTTAGCCAGGATGGTCTCGATCTCCTGACCTTGTGATCCGCCCGTCTCGGCCTCCCAAAGTGCTGGGATTATAGGCTTGAGCCACCGCGCCCGGCCGCTGGTCACTTTAAAAACCTGCTGTTTATGTTCAAAGCTAAGGGAACCTCGGATGCCACAGGATCCTCCAGTTTCCCAATTACACAAATGTTTTGAAGTGTTTTTGATCACTTAAAGACTTAATAAATATAGCAATGTAGATGAAATAGTCAAATGCCCACTTAATGCTTTTGAAGAATTTACTTACTGGTATATAAGTTCACATGCTACATACCTGCATCATTTTTCAATAATGTGATTTTCATCCGGGTGCAGTGGCTCACACCTGTAATCCCAGCACTTTGGGTGGCCAAGGCAGGTGGATTGCTTGAGCTCAGGAGCTCAAGACCAGCCTGGGCAACAGGGTGAAACCCTGTCTCTACCAAAAATACAAAAAAAAGTTGGCCGGGTGTGGTGGTGCGCACCTGTAGTCCCAGCTACTTAGGAGGCTGCGGCAGGAGGATCTCTTGATCCTGGAGGCAGAGGTTGCAGTGAGCCAAGATGGCGCCGCTGCACTCCAACCTGAGCTACAGAGTGAGACCCCATCTCAAAAGCATAAATTATGTGATTTTCACTCCTATTTCTTCAAAACCTGTATTCCCACTTTCACATGCATCTTTAACATCCGCGTCATTCCCACCACCTAACACGGGGCTCCAGAGCCTGTCAGCACCCGGCTACGTGATCCCGCCTTTGGGAATCGGCTTGTGATGCTGCCTCTAAAAACTCCTCTCAAGCCACAAGGACCCATTTGCTATTTGTGGTCATTGCAGTGTAACTACTTATTCTATTCCTTGTTTTTTTTTTTGTTTGTTTGTTTTATTTTGTTTGTTTGTTTGTTTTTTTTACTTGATAATGCTAGAAAGCTGATCTTTAAAAGTGTTGTTTTGGAGGTCAGGTGCAGTGGCTCACGCCTGTAATCCCAGCACTTTGGGAGGCCGAGGCGGGCAGATCACAAGGTCAGGAGTTTAAGATCAGCCTGACCAACATGGTGAAACCCCATCTCTACTAAAAATACAAAGATTAGCTGGGTGTGGTGGCGGGCACCTGTAATCCCAGCTACTCAGGAGGCTGAGGCAGGAGAATCGCTTGAACCTGGGAGGCAGAGGTTGCAGCGAGCCAAGATCATGCCATTGCACTCCAGCCTAAGCAACAAGAGCAAAACTCCATCTCAAAAAATAAAAAAATAAAAAAAGTGTTGATTAGGCCAGGCACAGTGGCTCACGCCTGTAATCCCAGCACTTTGGGAGGCCGAGGCAGATTGAGCTCAGGAGTTTGAGACCAGCCTGGGCAACATGGTGAAACCCCGTCTCTACTAAAAATACAAAAAATCAGCCAGGTGTGGTGGCGAGCACCTGTAATCCCAGCTACTGAGGAGGCTGAGACATGAGAATTGCTTGAACCCAGGAGGCAGAGGTTGCGGTGAGCCGGGATCGTGCCACTGCACTCCAGCCTGGGCAACAAAGTGAAACTCTGTCTCAAGAAAATAAATAAATAAAAATAAAAAACGAAAGTGTTGTTTACAGTAATATCAAACCTTTACAATTATGTCATGCCACCAGCTAAAGTTAATGTGTCTCCTTTTATTGATTTAAATAGATGACCTCTACAAGTAGCCAGTTGTCCAATTGAGGCTATTTGTCTTCATCAAAAGTTTTTGGTTCCAAATAGTTGAGAAAGTGCCTCAAGGAAAGCTTGTAAGGACTTGAATATAAAGTCACTCCCTCTTTTCTAAGATTTCTTTTTTTTTTTTTTTTTGGAAAAAAGTCTCATCTATTACCTGGGCTCTTCACTACCTTAGACTCCTCCCACAGAGAGTGGGACTGAGGCTGTGTGTAACCTCCTCCGTGGCCAGGATGGAGGAAGTAATGAGTGCATTTGGACCGACAAAAACAAAAACTGCTCCTCCTAATGTTCTCCACATGGCTTAGCAATGATCCGACTGAGTCCACGAAATAGCAGATGATGGTGTATATGACGCAGACGAAAGCGTTTTTTTGTATAGGTGCTCAGACCAAAGACCCAAGCTCCCATGAAGGCCATAGTGGAAGTTATTTTCATTTCTTTCTAGCAACTGTTAGGAAATGATATTCCGAAAGGGGGCCAAAATATTCACAGAGCTCTGTGTGTCTTAGAATTTTGAAGAGAGATGTAGAAGCCTTTGGAGTCTCTTTAGCAATCCTTCAGAGCAGTGGTTCTCAAAGTGTGGGCCCTAGACCAGGATTACCTGGGAAATGGTGAGAAACGCAAATTTGAGGGCTCCACCCAGATCTCCCGAATCTGACACTGAGGGTGTGGTCCAGCCATCTGCATTGTATGTATGTGTTTGTATTTTTGAGACGAAGTCTCACTTTGTTGCCGAGGTTGAAGTGCAGTGGCATGATCTCAGCTCACTGCAACCTCCACCTCCTGGGTTCAAGCGATTCTCCTGCCTCAGCCTCCCGAGTAGCTGGGATTACAGACACACGCCACCTTGACCGGCCAATTTTTGTATTTTTAGTACAGACAGGGTTTCACCATGTTGACCAGGCTGGTCTCTATCTCCTAACCTCAGGTGATCGGCCTGCCTTGGCCTCCCAAAGTGCTGGGATTACAGGCTTTAGCCACCATGCCCAGCGCAATTCGTATTGTAGCAAGCCCACAGGGTGCTTCTGATGTGCACCAAGGTTAGAGGACCACAGCTTTGCAAAAGCACTTATTTGGCACCTATTGCAGTGGTTCCCAAACTTTGCCACGTGTCAGAATGACCTGGGGAGCATTTAAACTATCCACTTCCCAGTTACATCTCATACCAATGAAATCAGAATGTCTGGAAGTGGGAATTAAACACTCGTGGTTTTGTTTGTACGATAGGGTCTCACTCTGTCACCTAGGCTGGAACGCAGTGCCTCCATCACCGCTCACTCCAGATCGCTGCTCAGCTGGGGAGCTTCAAAAGCAGAATAGGCCAGGTGTGGCGGCTCACGCCTGTCATCCCAGCACTTTGGGAGGATCACTCCTGGATCCCTTGAGCGCAGGACTTCAAGACCAACCTGGCAACAAGTGAAACTGGTCTCTACAAAAAAAAAAAAAAAAAAAAAAATAGATTCCTAATTGATTCTACTGTGCTGCAAAATTTGGGAAACAGTGAATTACTGTGACCTGAAAGAGAAAGATAAGACACATAGGAAGCCGAAAGGGAGATGTGCTGTAAAAACAAAAAAAAAAAAAAAAGAAAAAATATCACGGGGACCCTTTTGAATAAAATGTGACCTTGTTTTTAGAAGATGCCTCCTGACTGAGAATTCTCCTTTCTGTCTCCCTGCCTTTACTTGCAAGAATTCGGATTGGGTGCCTCTCACCACATTGTCACACTGCAAGTCACTGAGGACAATGACAGCAGTCAGTCGCTACATGGAGCTGACCATTGAGCCTGTGCAGCAGGTGAGTGGCCATCAGTCACGGCCAGGTGTCCGAGAGGGTGGGAAGCAGTCATGGAAGGCTTCCTGGAGGAGGTGATGCTTTCGCTGAGGGATGGGCAGGAGAAAACAGACAAGCAGGTTAAAAAAGAAGGAGCTCTCCAAGGTTGCAGTGGAGGGGCAGATGTAGGAGAGTGTTGGAGAGAAAAATATTTTCCCTGTACCCTCATAACTGGTGAAACACAGAGTAACGAGAGAACAAAAACAGCTTTAATTACTCGTACATGGAAATTTACAAAGAAAAATGTGGCTCAAGGAGGTGGCCAGATGATGGAGGCATATATACCATTTAGGCTAACTCAAGAAAAAGAGGTTTGGGGTTCTGGGGTGGGAGGTAAGGTGAGGGAGGACCTGTGTGGGAAGTAAGGGTTGTCTTGCTATGCAGGTGAGAGTCTGTCAGGTGACAAGAGTTGTCTCTGGAAGTAGCTCCCTTCCTGGTGCAGAAATATCTTTACAAATGGAAATTTCCTTTATAAATATAAATTTCCTTTATGAAGGGAAAATGTATACTCTATTTTCAGGCAGTTAGGGGAGGTTAATAGCTTTTGCTTCTGCTGGATTGCAAATACCTTTAGGTCTAAGGAATCCATATGCTAAAGAGGCATATTTTGGGGTGGTGTATGCTGGTGGCCTTCAGGAGTGAGGGGAGATGAAAGGGCTGGAGGAGGCAGGGGTCGGGTCATTTAGACATGGAGTCTTATCTCTTTTTTTGAGTCAGAGTCTCACCCTGTTGCCAGGTTGGAGTACAGTGGCACAATCTTGGCTCACTGTAGCCTCCGCCCCGCCAGGTTCAAGTGATTCTCCTACCTCAGCCTCCTGAGAAACTGGGATTACAGGCGTGTGCCACCACGTCTGGCTAATTTTTGTATTTTTAGTAGAAACGGGGTTTCACCATGTTGGCCAGGCTGGTCTGGATCTCTTGACCTTGTGATCTGCTGGCTTCAGCCTCCCAAAGTGCCGGGACTACAAGTGTCAGCCACCGTGCCCAGCCGTGTCTATCACCTTGAGGGTGATGGGAGTCGGGAGGCTTGAGTACTGGAGACTCAGGGTCAGGTGTGCATTTTAGAGCCATCCCGGGAAGTTGCTGCGGGTGGCCTGGGGGGAAGGAGAGTAGCAGCCGAGCAGTGGGTCAGGGCCAGTCGGAAGCCCGAGGAAGAGGAAATGTGACCTGAACGGAGGTTGGAGCAGATGGAGAAGCAGAGGTGGAGTTGAGTGAGTTGGGAAGTGGAGCGTTGGAGGGGTGAGGAGGTGCAGGTGAGGGAGGGCGGGTTCCGGAGGACTCCCTGAGTTCTGGCCTACACGGGGGGTCCTCAGGAGGAGGAAGATTGCTAAAGAGGTGACGAGAAGTCCCCAGATGTCCCACTTTCCCCCCAAGACTGTCTTGTCGAGGTCACCGATGACTTCCAAGCTACTAAATCCACCATCATTCCATTCTGAGATTCCACGCACCCGGCCACCAGCTGCTCCTGGCGGCTGTGGCCCCCACTCTTCTGTGTCTCCTGCCACCCTCACAGGCTCTTCTTTCCCCTCGGCCTCTGCTGGCTCCTCCGGGTAAACTTGACTGTAGAGAGGGAATCCAACGCCCTGTCCCAGGCAGGCTCCCTGCTCCTCGTGGGCCCTGCAGTCCCACAGTCCCCTCGCTCTGCACACCAGTTCTTGCTAACCCCCACCCGGTTCGTGTCTCCGTCCTTTCCCCTCCCCTCAGTTCCCATCTCGGCTGCCCAGCTGCCCATTCAGCTGTCACCATATGGCGTCGCACACTTACCTCGTCCAATGCCCAGACCGGCTCCTCTCCGCACCTTCCTCATCTTAGTAAATGACGCAGTCTATGCAGTGGTTCAAGCCCCAAATTCCTCTCTCCCTGGCCACACCCCCTGCCCCCATTCCTTTTGAGAGTCCTATAAATGCTTTCTTATTTAAACTAGGCCTTGAGTCCAGTGGCCTCCTGGCTATCATCCTCTCCACTTCTGTGGTCCTGCCCTGCCCATCTCTGACGAGCCCCGGAAAGATCATTCACAAATGTAAATTACATCTTGTTCCTCCTGTGTTTAAAACACTCCTCTTCTGGGCCAGGGCTCTTGGTGGCCCACACCTGTAATCCTAATACTTTGGGAACCCGAGGTAGGAGTATCACTTGAGGCCAGGAGTTCGAGACCAGCCTGGACCACATAGCAAGACCCCATCTCTTGCCTCCTGTTCACTCCTGTCTCCTGCACAGAGTTTCTCTCCATTCCTCTGCCCAGAATGCTCTCCCTCCCGATTCTTCACACGGCTGCCTCTTTCTTGTCTTTCCAGCTTCAACGTAAATGTCTTCTTCTCCAAAGCTCTTCCCCAACCACCCAGTCCGAAGTAGGACCCCTCTGTCCTACTACTGTATTTTATTACCTATTGAAATTCTCTACAAAGCACTTACCGCGATCTTTTGCTTTGGTTTGTCTGTGTCCTGCTGAGATGTAAACTGTATCTCTTGTCTCACTGACTCCTGGTTCCTATAATCTTGCAGTCCTGGGCTCTCAGTAAAGGTGTTTTTTGAATACATGGTCCGGTGGTGAAGGCCTCTGCCGGGCTGCCCAGACACACTGGTGCTCGGAGAGAGTCTGGGCCTGAGAGAGAGGTTTTGCTTTTTGCTATTGTTGTTCCTTGTATCCTGGGTGCACAGAACCTTGTGTATGACCTAAGCGAAGTTCAGAGAGATTCAGAGCATGCCTTTGTAGCTAAGAGCCCGCTTCAGCCATTAAACCGTCCTTCCAAAGGGAGGGAGGATATAGGATGTGCGGGGAATCCTTGGGAAGACACGGGAGTTCTGGCCAAAGCTTTGCACTGGAAAGTTCTACATCATGGGACTTCCAAAGGAGAACAGTGTAAAAGTTGTATTCACTGTAACCCGTCCAGTAGCTCAGTCTTGAAGGGATTCTTGTTGGGGAACAGATTGCATGAAAGAAGAATGTGTTCCACCTTCATTCTCTCCCACTGAAGCCCACAAGCGCGTCCTTGGGCTTCCACCCAGCTGCTTCCTTCTGTGTCCGTCAGAGGGAGCCCCGAGTCCCACTGTCCAGCCGGGCTGGCAGGTGCCTCCCTCAGCGCTAGGGCCACCCCTCCCATCACAGCCTAGCTACTGAGGGTCAAGGACTTGCCAGGCTCTGAGTAAACAGTAGCAGCCAACACTTAGATGGTACTTACGGGCTAGAGTACTGGTCTAAGTGCTTTACACAGATTAACTTCCCCCACAGCCGAGCCCTGAGGACTGTACCCATTTTACAGATAAGGAAACTGGGGGTTGGAGCGGTTAAGTGACCCGCTCGAGGTCACACAGCTTGTCGGTGATAGAACCGGATTCAGACCTGTGTCTACCTGAGTTTGTGCCATTGACCTCTATGCTGTACAGCCTTTTACTTGGCATAATGGCTGACACCAAGTAAACACTTGATAAATGGCGATTTATTATTAATAAAATAATACTATTTACCATGTAAGTGTTAATAAAAACGAGCCTAACAACCGTATGAGGAAGTGTCCTCGTGTCTCTTGCATTGCCATAAAGGAACACCCGAGGCTGGGTAATTCAGAAAGAAAAGAGGTTTGTGTGGCTCATGGTTCTGCGTGTTTGCATGGCGCCAGCATCTGCATCGGTGAGGCCTCGGGCTGCCTCCACTCATGGGGAAGGCAAAAGGGAGCAGGCTCCACCTGGTAGGAGAGAGAGGAAGGGGTGCCAGGCTCCTTCTAACAAGCAGTTCTTACAGAACAGAGTGAGAACTCACCCACCAGAATTCTTCCCCCAGGATCCAGACGCCTCCCACCAGGCCCCACCTCCAACACTGGGGTCACATTTCAACGTGACAAACCACATCCAAACCATAGCAGAGAGATACTATTATTATTTCTATTTTCTTTTTCTTTTTTTTCTTTCTTTTTTTTTTTTTTTTTTTTCTGAGGCAGAGTCTTGTTCTGTCACCCAGGCTGGAGTGCAGTGGCATGATCTCAGCTCACTGTGACCCACACCTCCCGTGTTCAAGAGATTCTTGATTCTCATGCCTCAGCCTCCCAAATAACGGAGACTGCAGGCACACGCCACCATGCCTGGCTGTTTTGTGTGTGTGTATTTTTAGTGGAGAAGGGGTTTCGCCATGTTGTCCAGGCTGTTCTCGAACTCCTGACCTCAAGTGATCTGCCTGCCTTGGCCTCCCAAAGTGCTGGGGTTACAGGTGTGAGCCACTGTGCCTGGCCTATATCTATTATTTTATTAACAATTAATAATGCTATTTTAAATTAAGGCACAGAGAGGTTAAGTAACTTGCCCAAGATCCCACAGTTAGAAAAATCACAGAAATAGGATTCAAACTAAGCCTGCCCGATTCAGGGACCTGGGCTTTTATAAAGAGAATATGCTCTCTGTGCTGCCATTTTGTACCTGCCCAGTTAGCAGCTTTAAACATTGTTTTACTGTCAATGTCCGACTGGGCAAGATTCTGGGGAAACAGGCACCCTGCTGGCTCTGTCCACTGACACATACCCATCTGGAAATGGGGAAGGAGAGCTGCAGAGGTGCTCCCTTGTTTTCCCAGCAACCCCTCTGAGCACTGGTCCTAAGGAGCGACTTTCCAGGAGACGCAGAGGGAGCAGCATCGTGGTTCAGGCTGAGCCTCCAGAGGGGCAGGGGGGCCCCATGGGGCCATATGGATCGGCTCCTGCATCCTCGGCTTGGAGCATTTGAAAACTCTGTTTTATCTTTTGACGCAGGTGTGGTCAGGCCCTGGGCATTTATAAAATTTGTCATTGTTGTTCCTGGGAGGCATCTGCTTCCCCACTCCCATCCAGAGCCTTCTGTTTCAGCATCCTTCCCAGCTGGGCAGCAGGGTGGGCCCTCACATGTGTTCCTGCTTCCAGAATGCTGCCTTTGTTTCTCTTGTGGATTTTCTCTGCCGGTCCTCCAGACTCTCACAGGAACCTGTGCACTTAACCCATCAAGGGCTGAAGCCCTGCTTGATTTGGGTCGAGTACTCATAGCCATTCTCCTCATGTGTCCCAGGCATTTACATCTGAGCCCCATGACACCCCTCCCTGGGGGCGAAGCAGGGATTATCATCCCCTTTTATAGATTAGGAAACTGAGACTCAGAGAGGACAACTTTCTTTCTTAGGTGATGTGGTTTGGCTGTGTCCCCACGCACATCTCATCTTGAATTCCCATGTGTTGCAGGAGGGACCCAGGGGGAGGTAATTGAATTATGGGGGGCAGATCTTTCCCGTCCTGTTCTCGTGACAGTGAATTAGTCTCAGGAGATCTGATGGTTTTATAAAAGAGGAGCTCCCCTACACAAGCTCTCTCTTTGCCTGCTGCCATCCATGTAAGACATGACATGCTCCCCCTTGCCGTCCGCCATGATTGTGAGGCCTTCCCAGCCATGTGGAACTGTAAGTCTCATTAAACCTCTTTTTCTTCCCAGTCTCAGGTATGTCTTTATCAGCAGCGTGAAAACGAACTAATACATTAGACCACATGTTTAATTAGTGGAAGATGCTGGTCGAGAAAGCAGGTTGTTTGCCCTGTCACGTGTCAGTGGAATGACATGAATCCTGTAGGACTTCAAAAGTTCAGCTGGTGGAGCTTTGTAGGTCTCTGGGGGAGCCCCCATGAGCCCATGGGGGAAGCTTTGTTCTGAGATAGATAGATAGATGATTGATTGATAGATAGATAGATAGATAGATAGATAGATAGATAGATAGATGATAGATAGATGATTGATAGATAGATAATAGATGATAGATAGATAGATAGATAGATGGTAGATAGATAGATGATAGATAGATGATAGATAGATGATAGATAGATAGATGATAGATGATTGATTGATAGATAGATAATAGATAGATAGATGAGAGATAGATGATAGATAGATAGATGATAGATAGATGACTGATAGATAGATAATAGATGATAGATAGATAGATAGATGATAGATAGATGGTAGATAGAGGGTAGATAGATGGTAGATAGATAGATGATAGATAGATGATTGATTGATAGATAGATAATAGATAGATGAGAGATAGATGATAGATACATACATACATACATACATACATACATACATAGATACACAGATAGATACATAGATAGATACATAGATACATAGAAAATCTCACAAGTTTCTTTCTACCTTAAACCTTCCTAATTCATCCCAACTCACTTTCATCCCCTGCTGGTGGGCATGGGGAAAGCCTCCATGGGGTGTGCTTTTAGCAGTAGCTGTACAGATTTCAAACGTACATACTCTCTTTAATCCAGCAATTCCACCTCTAGGAATGTATCCTTTACTCTGAAATCTTGGATGTACAGTGTAATTTACTGCAGTCAGTACTGATTGCAAAAGCAAGAGCCTGGAAACACATGAAACACCCGTTAGTAGGGGATGGGTTAAATAGACTGGGAACACCTAAAATGCTACCAAAAAGCTCCCAAATCTTGTGATACAGAACTCTCTCTAAGGCATAGTGTTAGGTGAAAAAAAGCAGGGTGCTTCAGAGAATAGAATGTGTGCTACCATTTTGGAAATCGGGGGAAATACGGGTCTGCATTCGATTGTGTATGTCTAGTGTATCTGGAGGGACACACAAGACACTGGGCACACTGGCTGTCCCTGGGGAGGACTGGGTGGCCAGGGCAGGCGAGCACAGGCAGATGCTGCGCTGCACACCCTTTTGTACGTTTTGAACACTGAAGTATGTGAATGCTTTGACAATTCAACCATCAAAACTAAACTACGTGTCCTTGCCTGCCCTTTCTCACACACCTTGCAGGCAGGCTGCAGTGCCACCAGGCTGCCAGGTGACGGACAGACGAGCGCTGGAGATGCGTTGCTGCAGGAGCCCCCATCGTACCCTCCCATTCAGGTCATCCGGGCCCGAGTGTCTTCTAGCAGCTCCTCCGAGGTCTCCTCTGTCAACTCCGACCTGGAGGTACATGGCTGTTGCCTGCCGGGTGGGTGCGTGGGTGCCTTCGTTCACTGACACTTGCTGGGTACGCCTTGGGGCTTGCACAGCTGTTCTCATCTTATCCACGTTAACCTCACACCTGCTGAATAATGAATGAGGCCGGGCACAGTGGCTCACGCCTGTAATTCCAGCACTTGGGGAGGCTGAGGCAGGCGGATCATCTGAGGTCAGGAGTTCGAGACCAGCCTGGGCAACGTGGCGAAACCCCATCTTTACTAAAAATACAAAAATTAGCCAGGCGTAGTGGCAGGCACCTGTAATCCCAGCTACCCAGAAGGCTAAGGCAGGAGAATCTCTTGAACCCGGGAGGCAGAGGTTGTAGTGAGCCGCGATCGCACCATTGCACTTCAGTCTAGGCAATAGAACGAGACTCTGTCTCAAAAAAAAAAAGAAAAAAAAAAAGAATGAACTTCCACAGGGCCCCTACCGGCCGTGGCAGTACCTGCAAGAGGGTTCCACCGTCACATTAGTAGCAGGGACACTGCATATTAAGAGTCCGGTCTCCACAGATCACTTGCACGATAAATGAATGAGTGATACATTTTTAAAAGTCTCGGTGAGCTGGGTGCAGTGGCTCATGCGTGTAATCCCAACACTTTGGGAGGCCGAGGCAGGTGGATCACGAGGTCAGGAGATCGAGACCATCCTGGCCAACACAGTGAAACCCCGTCTCTACTAAAAATGCAAAAACTTAGCCGGGCGGTGGCGGCGCCTGTAGTCCCAGCTACTTGGGAGGCTGAGGCAGGAGAATGGCGTGAACCCGGGAGGCGGAGCCGAGATCATGCCACTGCACTCCAGCCTGGGCAACAGAGCAAGACTCCGTCTCAAAAAAAAAAAAAAGTCTCAGTGTTGGCTGGGTGTGACGGCTCACACCTGTAATCCTGACACTTTGAGAGGCTGAGGCAGGTAGATCACCTGAGGTTAGGAGTTCGAGACCAGCCTGGGCAACGTGGCGAAACCCCATCTTTACTAAAAATACAAAAATTAGCCAGGCGTAGTGGCAGGCACCTGTAATCCCAGCTACCCAGGAGGCTAAGGCAGGAGAATCACTTGAACCCGGGAGGCAGAAATTGCAGTAAGCCAAGATCACACCACTGCACTCCAGCTTAGCCAGCAGAGCGAGACTCCATCTAAAAAAAAAAAAGTCTCAGTGCTTCTCAAACTCATTTGCTCATGGGAGCTTTTCTCCCCGCTAAGGAGCACCAGCCACATCCTGCTGTGTAGTGGTGCCATACACAAGTGGGCCCTGTGGTGGGCACCGTGGCTGATACTGTATAAACTTGACCTCATTTTGAGTTTTTATGTCTGTGAATAAGACACACGCCACAGCGTGGATTACACACAGGCGTAACTCTGAAGTCTGAGCTGGTCTCTCTCGGTCCACAGCTGTGATTCCCATCCCCGTTCAGTGACGAGGCTTCCGTTTGTCGGTGGAAAATGAGAACCACAAGGACGATGTAGTGGCCGCCTGTGTGTCTGTAGACAGTTGCCAGCTGTCTTTTGGTGGGGGGAGAGGACTGTCTTCCGTTTTGAGTTTGTGTCCTCCCAGCTGTTTTGGTGTTAAATGCCATTTTAGGAAAGAATGGTGATAGGAAGCAGCAGTTGGTGTTGAGTTTTTGGTTTGGGATTTAATTGGCCTTATTTGGCAAAATAATCAAGTAGCCATTGTAAGTCCCCTAGATTGGTTGAACTTAAACTGGCCCTTGAAATCCGAAACTCAGATCCACTGACTGGGATAAAGTCTGGACTCCTCAGGGTGGCAGTCCAGGCCCTTCATAGCCGGCCCGGCCTCACACGCCCTCCCTCACCGGGAGCACTGCCTGGCCACGGACTCTTCTCTGGCCCTGTTGCCACAGGTCAGAATCTGACCCAGAGACTAACGGCTCCTTCCTCTTGAGTTCCCTCAGCATATACCTTTTTTTTTTTTTTTTTTTTTTGAGACAGAGTTCTCGCTATGTCACCCAGGCTGGAGTGCAGTGGCGTGGTCTCAGCTCACTGCAACCTCTGCCTCCTGGGTTCAAGAGATTCTCGTGCCTCAGCCTCCCCAATAGCTGGGATTACAGGTGCCTGCCACCCTGCCCAGCTAATTTTTGTATTTTTAGTAGAGATGGGGTTCCACAATGTTGGCCAGGCTGGTCTTGAACTCCTGACCTCAGGTGATCCACCCACCTTGGCCTCCCAAAGTGCTGGGATTACAGGCGTGAGCCACTGCGCCCGGCCTAGAGCACATACCTTTCTGACACCACTTCCACTGCTGGCCGTGTACCCCGGGAGCCACAGTGGCCTGGGCTACCTTTGCATCTCTCTGTCCCTGCATCCTGGAGCGCAGCCGGCCCCTGAGGGCTGGGTTTGAGTTAGGGACTCTGCATCCTTTAGGTTCATGGTCCTATGTCATTCTGTGTTGTGTGGTTCTCGGATCTGGTCTCAGAATTTGTAGGACACCCAAAACACGTGGCTGGCAGCCTGGAGCCAGCACTCTTGGCGGAGATCTAAGCCTAAAGGGGACCGGAGTGAGCATGATGGCAGAGTGCGTTCAGTGAGCAGGGACAGTGAAGTTGGTGACTCAGGGATGGCGACAGGGAGGGAGAAGTAACATTTGTTTTGTGGAAACAAGGTCCACTCTTGCCACCCACCCTCAGTTGGGGTAAGGACTGCACGGTGAACTTGAAAATTTCAGAAATTCGTCCTTGTGGCTGGTTTGAGCTGTATTCTTGTTTTTTTTTTTGAGACGGAGTCTCGCTCTGTCGCCCAGGCTGGAGTGCAGTGGCCGGATCTCAGCTCACTGCAAGCTCCGCCTCCCGGGTTTAGCCATTCTCCCGGCTCAGCCTCCCGAGTAGCTGGGATTACAGGCGCCGCCACCACGCCCGGCTAGTTTTTTGTATTTTTTAGTAGAGACGGGGTTTCACTGTGTTAGCCAGGATGGTCTCGATCTCCTGACCTTGTGATCCGCCCGTCTCGGCCTCCCAAAGTGCTGGGATTACAGGCTTGAGCCACCGCGCCCCGCCTGTTTTCTTGTTTTGCAGTCTTTGTTCTTTCTCTACTCTTATTTCTCTCTTTTCTAGAAATCTATTGTTAAAAATATGTAAATTCCAGCCGGGCACGGTGGCTCACGCCTGTAATCCCAGCACTTTTTGTGAGGCCAAGTCAGGTGGATCACCTGAGGTCAGAAGTTCGAGACCAGCCTGGCGAATGTGGCGAAGCTCTGTCTCTACTAAAAATATAAAAACTAGCCGGGCGTGGCCGGGCCGGGTGGTTCACGCCTGTAATCCCAGCACTTTGGGA
This sequence comes from Piliocolobus tephrosceles, assembly GCF_002776525.5. Taxonomy (NCBI): domain Eukaryota; kingdom Metazoa; phylum Chordata; class Mammalia; order Primates; family Cercopithecidae; genus Piliocolobus; species Piliocolobus tephrosceles. The sequence goes on along the minus strand of NC_045435.1, from coordinate 190,360,812 downwards.
GGCCGAGGTGGGTGGATCACCTGAGGTCAGGAGTTCAGGACGAGCCTGACCAACATGGAGAAACCCCACCTTTACCAAAAATACAAAATTAGCCAGGCGTGGTGGCGCATGCCTGTAATCCCAGCTACTCGGGAGGCTGAGGCAGGAGAATCGCTTGAACCCAGGAGGCGGAGGTTTTGGTGAGCCGAGATCGTGCCATTGCACTCCAGCCTGGGCAACGATCGAAACTCTGTCTCAAAAAAAAAAAAAAAAAAAAAAAAAATTAGCTGGGCGTGGTGGCAGGCACCTGTAATCCTAGCTACTGAGGAGGCTGAGGCAGGAGAATCGCTTGAACCTGGGGGGGTGGAGGTTTCAGTGAGCTGAGATCACACCACTGCACTCCAGCCTGGGCGAAAGAGTGAAACTCCGCCTCAAAAAAAAAAAAAAAAAAAAAGTAAATTCCAAGAAGACAGGGTCACATACTTAAATTAAGCAAGTGGAAATGAATGCTTTTGCCATGTAAACAGAATGTATTTTTAGAAGTTCAGCAGCTGCAGCCTCCCTCCCTGTAACCACTACCCACTTTCCACCACAGTCTTCCTCCTTCATGCCCTAAAACGTACAGATAATACAAATGACAAAGCTGCTGAGGTCCTGTAAAGAGATTGCTTAATACCAAACTAAACATAGATAATAGCAGGTCAAACAGGATTGTAAAGTTTCCAATATAGACTGAATATAGACTACTAATAAATGAGCAAGAAATCTTTTTTCAGGTTTGTGATCCTCTGGGCCTTCTGGTTATCTATATTTTCTGTTCTTTTTTTTTTTTCTTTTTGAGACGGAGTCTTGCTCTGTCGCCAGGCTGGAGTGCAGTGGCACTATCTCGGCTCACTGCAAGCTCCGCCTCCCGGGTTTAAGCAATTCCCCTGCCTCAACCTCCTGAGTATCTGGGACTATAGGCATGCACCACCATGCCCGGCTAATATTTTTTTATATTTTAGTAGAGACGGGATTTCGCCATGTTGGCCAAGATGGTCACGATCTCCTGACCTCGTGACCCGCCTACCTCAGCCTCCCAAAGTGCTGGGATTACAGGCGTGAGCCACTGCGCCCGGCCTATTTTCTGTTCTTAAAAGTAATAAATGTTTCTGGGCTGGGCATGGTGGCTCACGCCTGTAATCCCAGCACTTTAGGAGGCCGAGACAGGCTGAGATGGGCAGATTGCCTGAGCTCGGGAGTTCAAGATCAGCCTGGACAACATGGTGAAACCCCGTCTCTACTAAAAATACAAACCCTGTCTCTACCAAAAGTAAAAATAAAAAATTACCTGGATGTAGTGGTACAAACCCATAGTCCCAGCTACTTGGGAGACTGAGGTGGGAGGATTGCTTGAGCCCAGAAGGCGGAGGTTGCAGTGAGCCCAGATTGTGCCACTGCACTCCAGCCTGGGCATCAGAGTGAGACCCTGTCTGAAAACAAAACAAAGCAAAAATAAATGTTTTGGTAGAAAATTTGGAAAATGGACCGGGCTTGGTGGCTCACACCTGTAATCCCAGCACTTTGGGAGGCTGAGGCGGGTGGATTACCTGAGGTCAGGAGTTCGAGACCAGCCTAGCCAACATGGTAAAACCCCGTTTCGACTAAAAATACAAAAATTAGCCAGGTGCGGTGGCACATGCCTGTAATCCCAGCTACTGGGGAGGCTGAGACAGGAGAATCGCTTGAACTCAGGAAGCGGAGGTTGCAGTGAGCCGAGATTGTGCCATTGCACTCCAGCCTGGACAACAAGAGCAAAACTCCATCTCAAAAAAAAGAAAAAAACAAACAAAAAACAAAACAAAAATTAGCCAGGCACAGTGGCACGCACCTGTAATCCCAACTACTCAGGAGGCTGAGGCAGGAGAATCGCCTGAACCCGGGAGGTGGAGGTTGCAGTGAGCCAAGATCAAGCCACTGCACCCCAACCTGGACAATAGAACGAGACTCTGTCTCAAAAAAAAAAAAAAAGAAAGAAAAAGAAAATTTAAAAAAATTTGGAAAGTGTAAAAAATGTGAAGAAGAAAATTAAAATTAACCCCCAAGCCTACCAACCAATGACTGCCTCCCAGGTAGTGAGGCTGTTCCGGTCTGACATGCCCCCTATTTGCTTGAAGCAATATTCCTTGAAGATCCTGGTTCGTTTGCAGCTGAAGGTGGGCGAGGCGGTGTCTTTGAGCAGATGGAGTGTCACACCATACTTCACCTGGCTGTTGGGTCACTCGTGCAGCACACATTTTCTGCCAGTGGGAATTTGAAGGAAACGTCCGTGAGGGACCGATAGTCGGGCCCCAGCCCACCGCATAGGGTGACAGGCACTTGGTAAACCGGTCACAATGGAGAGTCTGGTCCTCTGCCTCACTCTTCCAGACCATACTCTGGAGGGACATAGCATACAGACTGAAGTCATCACTTCCTCTGGTTCGTGACTTCTTCTGCTCCCAAGAGAATTGCGTAAATCAAATATTTCATGGCGTTGGGCTCAGACCACCCAGGGCGTCTGTCTCCACTCTTGGACTGCCCCTGGCCTGGCTGCCAAGGTGGGCTGCCGTTCCCTCAGCCACCTCCCGTTGTCTGTCTGTTACTGACCAACTCGGCTTCTGTTTGATGCCTTGGGTTGATGAGTGAATGCTCTCTGACTCCCACTGTCGGGTCTGTGGGCCTGGGAGCCACTCTGTGTCTTTAAGGTGACGTGTTTCCCTTATCTATGGTCCTTTGTGATTTGGCAACTTAACTCTGGGACGGGGTGGTGGTTTGATGTCCAAGTTCTTGGGGCATGGACTGTTTTGAATACTTCTTACAGTACGCTAGAGGAAGTGGAGAAATGAGTGGTTTCAACACTCCATGGTACCCACAGCACTCCAGTTCATACAGTGTTTTAAATCCTTACCAGAAAAGCGGTGCTCATTGCGAATAGTGACCGTGCTAGGCACGGTGTGGGCTCTCCTTTCCTAGCACCGTTTGCCTTAACAGCCTGAGTCAGGAGACTGGGACTAGGTACGTTTAAGTCACTTACCTGATAAAACATAATAATGGTGATAAGAAGAAGTGGCAGAACTGGGGTTTGAACCTAGTTCCGTCTGCTCTGAAGCCTCTCTTATTAACCACTGCACTCCACTGCCTTGGCAGAGACTGGTACCCAGGGAGGTGTGCAGGAGCATGTGTATTATCCATTATTCCCATTTTACAGATGAGAAAATGGACCCTCTGCCCAGGTGTCTTTTCACTCAGCTGTGCTCTGACTCTGTTGTCAAGGAGTGTCAGAACAGGAGACAGCTGAGACAGACAGGACCCTGGGCCTGTGGGGCTCGCATGGAAGGAGAACTTGGCTGCACTGGTCAGAGTACCAGACGAATCATGTGAGAGCCTTAGTGTGACCAGTAACCGTGTGGAGAGGTCTTTTTCCTGGGCTGTGCAGGTTTCTGTACCTCTCCATAGGAGACGGCATACTCCACGGAGACTGGGAATCCATTCATTCATTCATTCACCAGCCCACCCATTCAATACAAGGTCAGTCTCACTCCTGGCAAAGCCATCCGAAGGGCACAATGAACCGGTGGTGAATAAGGGTTCCTGAGCTCAGAGTCCCATGCCCAGGGTCTACATGTAGGTGACAGAGGCCCAGAGAGAGCAGAACTTATGGGAGTGACCATAAGTCACTCCCATAAGTGACTTTCTGGGACAGCCAGAACCTATATCATAAAAGCAGGCTTGACTTCCCCCAGCATTGAAGCCGCTAAGGACATCACATTTCACTGTTCTTTTTACCTAAATGGGTCAGGGGTATGTGTGACAGCAGGGAAGGAACCAAACACTTATGCTGTGAAAGGCCTGAAGTTTGCTGCTCCTATAGATTTAATTTTTTTTTTTTTTGAGAAAGAGTCACCCAGGTTGGAATGCAATGGCATAATCTCAGCTCAGTGCAACGTCCACCTCCCAGTTCCAAGTGATTCTCCTGCTTTAGCCTCCCGAGTAGCTGGGATTACAGGCGCCCGCCACCACACCTGGCTAATTTTTTGTATTTTTAGTAGAGACGGAGTTTTACCATGTTGGCCAGGCTGGTCGTCAACTCCTGACCTCAGGTGATCCACCTGCCTCAGCCTCCCAAAGTGCTGGGATTACAGGTGTGAGCCACCGTGCCCAGCCTCCTGTACCTTTTAAAGGCTTCCTTTTCTTTCTTTTTCTTTCGCCTCTGGGATTCAAGAAAAGGTTCAGTCCACCTTTGTGACAAAAGTACATTTACAGCATCTAGTCATTTTTTCCCCTCTGTGCTTCCCAGCATTGCCAGAGACTGGGTATAAGCTTTATAGGAATTCTGCAAGGAGGCTGTTTCTGTCATCGGAACAAAGTTTGCATAGTGAAGAATGCCTGTGACTGGAGCCAGTGCAGTCCTGTGGGTGTGCGTTGCATGTGGGTGTGTGGGGTGTGTGCACGCATGCCCAGTGTGGCTGTACCTGGGTGCACCATGAGAACAGTGCCAAATGCCAGATGGCTCTGTCTGAAGAGGGCCAAGTCCCAGGCCTGTATGTCCCTGTTGATTCTGCGCCTAAGGCCCTTGATAACCCACCTGCTTATTCTCTCTCTCAACTTTCTGGCACCAGCAGATCAGGGTATATTCATATCTGCCCTTTTTAAAGCCAAATCATTCATTCTGGAGAAAAAGTATGCATGAGATAGATGCTGCACTGGGCCCCAAAGAGAAACAGGCTGTGCCGGGGAAAGAACCTTGACCCAGGAGTCAGATGCACATAGGGGCTTTTGAGACAGAGTCTTGCAACCTCCGCAACCTCCACCTCCTGGGTTCAAGCGATTCTCCTGCCTCAGCCTCCCAAGTAGCTGAGATTACAGGCATGCACCACTACGCCCAGCTAATTTTATATTTTTAGTAGAGATGGGGTTTCTCCATGTTGGTCAGGCTGGTCTTGAACTCCCGACCTCAGGTGATCTGCCCGCCTCAGCCTCCCAAAGTGCTGGGCGTGAGCCGCCGCACCCAGCACTGAGTCAGTTCTTACACACGGAAAGGCTTCCATCAGGAAAACAGAAAAATAAACCACCAGCAGAATGTATGAATGAATCTTGTAGCCCAGCAGTGCAGGCTGCCGTCTGCCCAGATACCACTCTGAAGGCTTCTGTACTCTTAAGTCTCTAGATGCATTTCCAATCTGTCTGCCCCAAGTCCAGGTAAGAGCCTCGTTACTTCCACCTGGACTGGTGCAGGAGCTCCTGATTCCGGTGCAGGAGTGCTCTGCCCTCTTTCATTTCTGTCCTGCAGGGAATACAGCAGGATTTTCCAACACTCGACCCCAGCCCAGTGCCTCCCTGCTTGAGGCCTCCTGGGCTCCTTGCTGCTTACAGTTTAAGCCCAGGCTCCTAAGCCTACGCTCCAGGACACCTCCCGATCTGTGCCATCTTTGCAGGTCCTTCCCCATGCACCCGGCCAGCTTTCTCTTCTCTAGGTTTCTCTGCCTATCTGTCTTCTCCTACCTTTCACTGTCCTGTCTAAATCCTCCTTCCTCCAGGAAGCCTTTCATGATCCTGAGGAGGGCTGTCAGATGTAGCAGGTAAGAAATACAGACCATTGGCTGGGTGCGGTGGCTCACGCCTGTAATCCCAGCACTTTGGGAGGCTGAGGCGGGCGGATCACAAGGTCAGGAGTTTGAGACCAGTCTGACCAACATGGTGAAACCCCATCTCTACTAAAAATACAAAAAATTAGCCAGGCCTGGTGGTGCACGCCTGTAGTCCCAGCTACTCAGGAGGCTGAGGCAGGAGAATCACTTGAACCTGGGAGGCGGAGGTTGCAGTGAGCCGAGATCACGCCATTGTACTCAAGCCTGGGTGACAGAGTGAGACTCCGTCTCAAAAAAAAAAAAAAAAAGAGAGAGAGAGAAAGAGAGAACTGAAGCTGGTAAATGTCTGACCAGTCTTAAAACTTTATAATCCATCCCAAGTCCAGCACCATCTCACCTCCCCAAGACTGCGGAGACGTCACTTCTCCTCAAATGTAAGAGTAAAGAGTTGGATGAATGGTTTCTGAGGCCCCATCCAGCTTCCACAGTCTAAAATGTAAGCCTAGAAAGTGACCCTATTTCTTCAGTAACTTAGACACATCCTAAACTCTTCGGAATTAGAGAAACATTAATACATGCTACATAGACAAAGGCTATAGGATGCTTCTGGATTTCAGAAGCATAGAAAAGTGTGCTTTTTAGATATGAGGCAAATTAAAATGCCGTATGCAGTGGTTTGAGGCAGTGATAGAATCATGTTTCTGAAGATTATTTTAAGGGCAAGTGGAAATGCTCATTGTATGTTAAAGGAGAAAAGCCATTTGCTTTTATTCTATTATACATAATACCTACATGTTTCAGAGGGCTGTTCAATCTTTGTAGAGACCTTCTAAGGATAGAATTATGGTAGATCTTTGTTTTTTGAAAAATGTTCTATAATGAACACATTTGCTCTTGAAATAGGGAAAAGACTCTATAATTTTATTTATTTTTAGTCTGGGGGGTTGAGGAGAGGCTCAGTTACAAAGATTTGGGTTCATTGTACTCCTTAGGCACACTATCATTAGCGGTTTATAAAGTAACTTTTAAAATATTGACTATTCCCACTAGAGGGCACTCTTCTCAAATTTTAGATTGTCTGTAATGCTGACGATTTAAGCTTTGTAAAGAAGTTTCAAGGTTTCATTTCAACAGAGTTGGGGGACTCGAGCCTATTTATTTCTTTGCTTGTTTGTTTGCTTGGCTTTTAATAAACTTTTTCACTAAGTTAACTTTTTCAACCCTCCTTTATATCATCGACATTTCTGTCTTTTGCAGAGTGTGTGGAACCATCAATTTAGTAATCTGTATCCCTTCCAATCAATCTTTTTTTTTTTTCAGTTTATGTTCCCTCAGCAGGATATTATTAAAAGATGAATGCTAAGGAATTATCACTAATTTTGTTAGGTATAATAATGGCATCGAAGGAATTATCACTAATTTTGTTAGGTATAATAATGGCATCGTGCTTAGTTTTTTTTTTTTTTTTTTTTTTAAGTCATTATCTATGAGATACATTTTAAAATATTTGTGGATGAAATTATTTATGCCTGGGTGGGTGCAGTGGCTCATGTCTGTAATCCCAGCACTTTGGAGGTGGAGGCAGGCTGATCACTTAGGTCAGGAGTTCGAGACCAGCCTGGCCAACATGGTGAAATCCCATCTCTACGAAAAATACAAAATTAGCTGGGCATGGTCATGGGTGCCTGTAATCCCAGCTACTCCGGAGGCTGAGGCAAGAGAATTGCTTGAACCTGGGAGGCGGAGGTTGCAGTGAGCCGAGATTGTGCCATTGAACTCCAGCCTACGACAAGAGTGAAACTCCATCATACATAGATAGATAGATAGATAGATAGATAGATAGATAGATAGATAGATAGATAGA